>NW_027293583.1:0-46970 GCF_016086655.4 Lepeophtheirus salmonis | reverse complement strand
GCATTTACGTGAAATTCTTTTATTCATAATGTTAGAAATAATGACTCTAGGAACATTTTTTTGAACATATTTACAATAAACCAGATATAAGGAGTAAGATAAGACTAAATTATATATTTAGATTAGCAATATAATAAGAAATGATAGTTTATTATTACAAACAGAATGTTAAGAAGTTTTATTTGATAATATTTAGTCACCAAATTTATCTAGAGAAGTTAATAATTCAGACTTAATCCGTAAGAGGTTGAAAAAAAAATCAAAATCTCGTATAACGAAAACCAACATTGCAAAAAATAATGTGTTTGTTGCAAGTATGTTGGGTAAGATGAGCAGGTCTATTTTGTTTTTAGATGAATTAGGATTTAATTTAAACACGTCAATTAACTGTGAATAACTCTCGAATAAATGAAAACGTTTTTATATATAAACCTCCCTCAAAATTTAAAATATGTCATTATGTTGTATTATTTCTCAAAATAACGTTGAACATTTTAAATTCAATGATGGAGCTTATAATCGAAAATTATTTATTGAATTTTTAATAGAATGTGGTAGAAAAAGAGCTTTTAATATAATTTTTATCTAATTAACATCAATTAGTATTGAAACAGTTTTCTTATATGTTTATTTCCTGACTCTAATTTAATTGAATATATATTTACAGCAATTAAAAGTAAATATATTTCTTTGATGCCAAGAATTAAAAAGAAATCAATATTAATAGTCTTACAAGAGAATTTACCAATTATAATCATATTTATTGGGAGATAATATATTCTGTTAATAATGAATGTTCAATAAAATTTAAAAACTTTTAATACAATTTGTTTGAGTAAAAAGTTCATTTATTTCTTAAATATATGGAAAATATTATATATTTATAAGATATTAAAAATAAAATCTTTTATTTATATTTTTAAATACATTTTAACATAATATGAGTATAAGAATTTGTATCTATATATTTTTTTAATTTATAATCAATAAACATATTGAGTTTTTGTTGTAATGGTTATTTTAGACATATTTAATTTAAAAATAACAATTTAACAAATTTTATATAAAATATAATTATAAAAACAAGAATGTTTGATCGGTTGTTGATAAATGAGTATCTTAATAGTTTTTATATATATTTTAAAAAAGAGAGTCGTTTATTCTATATATATAAAAATTTAGTGATTATAATTATAAAACAATCTAAAGATCTTTAGTTTAAAAATTTTAATTAAAAAGAATGTTTCACCTAGTTATGATCTAAATAAAAAAGTAAACAAATTTAATTAAAAAAATGTTTAAAATAGATATGTAAACAAGTAGAATTATTTAATCTATTGTCTATTTTTTTTATTTACAAATAAGATTTTCTATAAAAATTAATTTTTTTTGTTTATGTATGAGTTTTTCCTATACGACATTATATACTACAATTCCTATAGAGGATTTTAAATGTTCAATATGGGAATGAGATAAGATATAAGTATGGTATGTCATGGAATAAGGTTATGATGGAGATAGGAAACATGTAGGGTGGTGAAACGTTGAAAAGTAAAGTAAATGCTTGTAAAAGAATTACTCCTAAAGATAAGGTGGAAAAGAAGTTTATAAGCAAGAATAAAACTGGTATAATTTATAATAATAAAGCTATAAATGTTTCGAAGCTTGTAATATTGTTCAAATTTAAAGAATATATATTTAAAAAAATGTTATAAAATTCATTTTTGTAGTTTTAGTTTTTTATATTATTTTGTTTAGAAATTGAATTCTTTTGTTACTGTATTATTGATTTTTTTATTTAAAAATAATTTAACCAAAAAATAGAATTTGGTTGTTCATTAAACTATTATAATATAAAAATACATAAATTTAAATTTGTATCCAGGAAGAAATATAATTAATTAAAAACAAATTGAAGACACTAGACAAAAAATTAACTAAACATTTTAGTATATATAAATAAAAGCTAAAACCAATAATAACATTAAAAACAGAAACAAATTAGATTAATTAAATTTCAAGACTAACTGATATAGAATAAATGAAAATGTATAATTTATATATATAACTTATATAGTGAGAGAAAGTGTTTATATAACATTTTCTAACTATAAAAACACTAAAAAAACAAATAAATGTAATATAATGAGGTGAAAAAATTCCGATTAAAGTAAATTGACATAATATTTTACTAATATTGTATTAAAAAAAGATTATGATTAAGTGAAAATTTTTACCCAAGTGGAAAATTTTAATTTTCTTATTTATTAACAAAATAAACTAAAACAGAAACTTTATGTGAAATCTTAAGAATCATCAATACATATGAATCTAAAGAATTTATGATATCTGTAAGATATATATCAGTTCTTTCAAAAAAGAAAAGATTTCTAAATTCTGTTCTAAATCTCAATCTTGAGTTAAATATAAGAGATATAAAGAAGAATATAGCCGTATATTTAATGTTAGAATATGTATAAATTAAAAAATTTTACCTATATTTTAATTATTCTTTCTTTAAGGCACAGATGTGGATATAAAATTTTTTATACTGGTTATATTAAACTATGTCATAAAAAATCTACTGTTAACATATTAAGAAGGTATGATATCCGAAAAAAGCTTTAAGAAAGATTATTAAAAAATTATCTAACTTAATTAAGACTACAGATTTTCGAAAATAAACATAGAGCTTGATATAATATACAAATAGATGAGACTATGCCAAACTATTCAATGAAAAACCACAAGAAATATAAACAAGAAACAAAATATACTTACTGTGTATTGTTAAATATAATTAAAAAATCACTAGATGTTTTGTAAAAAAAATTAAGAATAAGAAGGCAGAAACGATCAGATTAATAACATGCTCAAAGGTAGCTTCTGGAAGTTTAATATACATTAACGAGTATATATCGTATATAAAACTTAAATACCGTTTTTCTAAACACTAAAAAATGTCATAAATATAATTTTGAAATACCGATTAATAAAGAAACAAATAATTATTAACATATTAAATGATTAAACATAATTTACATTGAAAGATAACATTATTAATAAACAAGGATATCAAATATATGATTTGACATATATAGGTAAGATAATTGATGGAAATTATATTAAAAAAAGATTATTACAACAAATCAAGAGTTTAGAAAAAAATACGAATAATACATATAGTAATATATAGTGTCTCTCAATTTATCTTTAAAAATCATATTTTAAACTAAAAATATAAATCCAAAAACAATACATGTCAAATCGTAATCAGAAAAAATTTGAGGCACCAAAAGTTGATAAATAGAGAATTTGAAAGTAAACCAACAATGATGAATCTTTTTGTTCTGTTACAAAAGTCTCCAATTTAAAATATAACACAGTCAATGGAAGAGTTAAGATAAATCTGAAATATAAGAAAGCTGAAGGAGAAATAAAGGTGATAATAATAGAAGAAATCTTAAATAACGATATAAGTTGATTATTACAGATGAATTTAGAAAATTATCAGATAGCTCTAAAACAATACCAACAAAATTCAAAATATGTTAGATATTTTCGAGAGCTAGAGTTAAATTTTGAGATCAATTTGTGATACATCTGTATATTTTCAAATATAAAGAAGAGTTATAAATAGAAATATTTTTATATTTACAGAAATTAATAAATATGTAGTTATATTTCATAAAACTCATAAAAATCCATTCGATATATGAGATAAAAGGTTGTCTTTAATAAGTTTAAAAGCTGCGTATACAGCACAAAGAATATAAAGATTTTATTCTGCAATTTAAAATCTAATATTAAACAATGCTTACTCTTAGCTTACTCTCTTTTTATAAATCCTGTTGAGTATTTTTTTAATGTTTGGAAGAGTATTATACAACACTGATGTCACAAAATGAAGAATAACTGAGAAATTAAACCAATAATAATTTTGGTTATATTATTTCATAATAGTGTAGTAGTGTATTTATAAAAAAAAATACGGTGAAACATTTTAAAATCGAGAAATAAAGAAGAAATTGATGAATGAAGATTTTTTCATAATTGCTTATTTTAAATTTATACTATATACAAAATTTTAATGAATATAAAATTGTTTTTTCTTTGAGAGTAAAATCAACATTTTTGAAATGGGTTAGAAACGCTATAACTATGAAAACTATCAGATAAAATAATTATAACCTATCGTTAATTTGGGATCTACCTATATTAAAATAAATTTGTGATAACATACATCGAGGAAAGAATACGATTATTCATTATATACCTAGAGCATCAAGTGATATTCAAGATATTCTTAAAAAAGATAATATAGGAAGAGATTTCTTAAGATTTGATTTTTAATAAACTGTGACAATCGATTTGTAGTTTTTATTTTTCAAGAAAAATTTAAAAAATTCTAGAAAGAAGAAACTTTTATTATTTATAAAACCTTTAAATCAGTTTCTCCTCAATATTTTTATCAATTACGAGCAATACGTGTCTGCTTCATGAAGAGGTCGTTTCTATTTTGTTATATATTGCTTATAAATAAGATAGAAATATATATAAAAGATTATTGAAATATCAAGAATAAAACCAAAAAATATAGTTACAATTTTGAAAAGGATTAAGTAATATTTTTAGCCAAATATTAAAGGTTAACTTATATCTGTTATTTAAATTTTTATCATGCGTTTTTAATAAAAATTCAAAATCTTGGATTTACTGAATTAACGAGACTAATAGTTTATTTATATATTTAGAAAAACTTATATAAGATTTATTTATAAAAATAACACTTTTAATGAGCTATTATCTAGAATTAAAAATTGGAATGTTTTTGAAAGAATTAAACCAAGACTGCACAGAATGTGGGAATAGTAGTTTCAATTCTATTATAAGAAACCCTCACACCTATATAGCATTATCAATTACAAAACTTCTTGAGATGTAGAAATTTGATTTACTTAAACAGGCGCAATTATATAAAGGTAATTTTATTTTAAAGCTGACGAATATAACAAATAAATAAAAATACTAAATATTATCAATTTATTTGATATTGAATGTTATAGAAATCGATTGTTAACAATTATAGTTTTTTTTATGTGAATAAACATCCGCAAAAAACTTCTTTATAAAAAATCGGCAAACCTTTGATAATATTTTTTCTAACTAAATCTTTATGACAATTTGTTTCTTATGTGTTCAAAGAGGCGTTGAAGAATATTATGAATGTTTGTAAGAAAAGATTAATAAGATTTATAAAAAATTTAATTTATAAAGTGAATAGGAACAATAAATTATAATTAAAATTTTGATGTATTTAAATTATTAAAGAATATTTTTTTTTAAATTTGAAATTTATTTTATAAAATAGATATAAACCCAAAATATAATAAATTGTTAAAAATCACTCTTTAATATTGTTAATTTTTTTTAATTTTCGAAATATAAAAATATAATTACTCATATTTGAGTGTATATATAAAACTTCACTCGATATATTCTATAATATAGAGAAACTCATGAAGAATTAAAACTATACATAAAATATTTATAAGATTACAAAATAAATTTAATTATTACTTCCTTTTAATAACCCCTAATATATTATTTTTTTCTTTTACTTTATATATAACTTCTTTTATATATAGTCGTCGAGATATATTCAACTTTTATATACTGAAAAAAATTCCTTTAGGTAAATAAAATCTCAAATAATAAAGCTAAATAAGACAGGATATTTTGAGGAGATTGTAGAAAAATTTAACAAGTTTTAAAATAATATAATTGGAGAAGTAAGCTTATTAATTCATATTAAAAACTATAAAAAAAATAAACTTCTAGATGTGAACAATAATTCATGTAAATTTTTATTTTTAATATAGATAAAGCATATATTTGAAGGAATAAAATCTAAACAATCTAAAACGATAAATTAGGTTGGAATAAAAGTTTAATTGGTATTATTTCAACTAAACATAACACTAGTAATTATAAAAGTTAGTTTATAAATACTAATATTACTCTTTAAAAATATAAATCAGCATATCATATTGTTTAATAGATATTATAAATGACATATAAATTTTTAAAATGTCATAAAGAATAAAAATTCTGATACATCTCATCTGAAAAGGTTTTTATTTCGAATTTAATTTTTATTTAAAGAAGATAGTATCATTCTTTTATTGTCTTTCTAGGGAAATTTTTGTATTTAATATAAAATATAACTTTTAAAAATGTGATATATTTTCATAGATTTTTTTAAGGCCAACGATTTTGATATTATATAATATAATGGTAATTAACTAATATTCATATTTGTTTATATAATTTTTTTGCGTTTATTTAATTTTTTTTTAATATTATTAAACTGTTATATATTGGTATAAACAGAGCATTCATTTTTTTGATAATTTTCAACTGCTTATTATTAGTGTCATGAAAATAGAATTTTGGAGAATACTTGGAATATTTTGTCTTTAAATCCATTCAATTTTTGTGTTTTTAATAAACTATTTTCTAATAAAAAAATATTTATCGTTTTATAATTAACCAATTCATAGATAATAGATATTTTTAATATTTAAAACTATTTACTAGGTTTTTTTTTACGGTCATCTTTTTAATTTAAACATACTATACATGATGAATTTCTCTCTAAATTTAACTTTCAGGGCTTTTTCTTACCAAATAAATTATATCCTAAAAGCGATATTATGCAGACAATTTCTTTTCTTTAAAATTTGAATTAAATAATAAAACAAGATACTATTCAATAAATTAAGAATAATTAAAATATTTTGTGTAGAAATATTAGCAGTTTAAAAAATGTGGTATAGGAATGAACATTTAAAAGATAAAGCAATATTTTTTGATTATATAGTACTAACCTTAAGACATATAAAAACATAATTATATATTTTAAACTTTCATGGACTGTTATTAAATTGAAGAACATATTTTCTAGAAAAATGAGAGAGAAACGTAAAAATTTAATATGAATGAAAAAATAATTGCAAAAACCAAAGAATAAAAATTCTTAAATATATTATAAGAAGGTTAATGTTGTCTTCATTTCTTCAAAACTAAGGATAAAATAAATTGAGCTATTGGAAACATTTTAACCAGTATATAGTATTTGTAATATAATAGACTCTGAAATATGGGGAACATATACATATTTGTATGGAATTAAAAAAATTCTTTATATTTTTAATATTAATCCTTTAAACATATAATTATAAATTTAAGATCAATAACATTAAAATGTGTTATCTTTATAAATTAAAGATAATTCTAACAAATTGAAAAAAGAGAATATAAAAAATACTCAATAATTTGAAAAGAAAAACAAGAAAATATGTTAATCTTTTATAACCTTTTTAATGAATAATAAAATTTCAAATAAAAAAAAACTAATCTAAAATTTTTTATATTTTAAATATTTATTTTTATGTTTCTAAAAAACGAAAAGTTAGAAGCTAAAAAAAATTCAAAAACATAAACCATTTCTATTGGTTTTACAAATAATATGTTATGTTTTGTAGTATTGCTTTTATTTTTGGTTATAAAAACTATTTAATGGAAGTTTAGTCTTAAATTTTTTTACCAAATTCTTCAGCTAAAAAAAAAAATATTTTATAATATTTATTTGAAATATTAAAAACCAGAATTTTCAATAAAAAATATTGTTAGAGAAAATATTATTTTAAATTCATGTACGGTTTGCTATGATGAGACATTTATATCTCAAAGTTCATTATAATCTTAGTTAACAACCCCTTTATACTTAAAAACTCCAAGGATCCCGGGTTTTTTTTCCTATATCCTTTAATGAATTAACATAATATCTATGCCTCCTTTTCTCTTAAATCTACATAGTCTCTCCCTATTCAAATCGTTGGCCTTCCATGGGTTATTTCATTTAAGCTGAGCACATTCTTTCCACAGATTTTTACAAACCTGCGGATCGAATTCATCTGATTTTCTTAACGCACTGTATAATCTTCTCACATGGATTTTCTACATAGTCTTTTTGGAGATGTAGAACTTGTGATTATAACCTGATTTCGAGACTACACCACCATATGAGTCTGCTATTTTTCATATTTTTTCGATCAAGAATAAACCATTATATGAGTTCCTAACACTATCTATACATAACTCATTGATATTCCAACATAGATCTTGTATTGTATGCGGTTTGCACTTACGGTCTGTCTTCCTTTTTTTGTTAGGAAGTTTACTTTTAAGCCCGCTAGGTGAATTCTTTCATGGTAGCTTTTAATTTTTGCACTCCTGGCAACTATAACGTGTCTATCCTTCTTTATCTCAATCTATGGTGAAATATCGCCCTCCTTTTCCTATGAAACTCCTCCAATATTACTATTCTAAAGGACCTTATCATTATCGTCCCTTCTTACTCTACTTGCTTGCTCATACATTGATGAGGGTACTCCTAAGACATTGTACCTCCTGTATTTTTATTTTCGATTTTGCAACTTCTAGAGTCTGACGGCACTCTCTCGGGGTATTCTTTTACTTTTCACCGTTACTTGAGCTCCCCGTTTTCTACACGTACGTGGCGTCAGCAGCCTTTTCAACGCACGTGCTTCATTTTGGCTCGCTGGAATGTAAATCTCTTTTTCATCACCGCATGGCCCTGTCCATAGTATTTCCGGGAAGTTACCCCATCCATATGGAGGTACTCCGTCTAGCCTGAGGGATCACATTTATGACGGAAGAACCTTTTAGGTTTTCAGTATGCAAAAAGTCCAAAACTTTTTGCCATACTAGATAGACTAACAGTTGCACTAGCACTGCTTCTTGTCTCTTTAAGACTCAGTTAAGCTAAAGGCTGGAATATACCTCTAGGATTTTATAATATTTGTATTAATTTGAGTATGATTTTTCAATTAGGTCCTTATAGTGTGTTTACAGACTTCCTGCTCTAAATGATCGCGAGAATCATCTGGTTTTAGTGATAATTACTATAATACACAACGTGTAATTTAATCATACTTAGAAAAGTATGTTACATCTTTTCACCGCTATGATACGTATACAATTTTGAGACTGTTGAATTATTATGGTAGCTTGAGATTTTGTATTCCTGGCAAACCTAACATGTTTATCCTTACTTTTCTTGGTAATATTTAAAAATAGAAGCATCAAAGAAATATATTTATAAAAAAAACAAAGCTATTTTAAGAATATATATACAAAATTATTTTTCAAAAGATTATATTTCTTTTTTTAAAAAAATGTAATCATAAATAAAGTTATCAGGATATTGTATTGACCTCAAATTCATCCTTTTTAAATAATATTTGAGCCTTCCAACTGTTCTTTATTAACTGGGTGGCAATATCACTGTTTTGTGGGTCCAAAAAGTGTTTAAAATTAAATTTGTGCTTTTCAGATATGAATAACCTTTCTATTTATCTGTTATTATTTAGTGTTCATTAACGTATTTTTAATTATATTCTTTAGATTCTCAAAATTTATAAAAATATATTTTTAGTATTTCTACATATCCTACCTATACACTATAGCCTTTCAATATATCTACCCTTATTATATTTTTTTTTCTAAACAAACTTAAATTGATTTCAACTATAATATATACACCTCCTATCTTTATATCTCTATAAAATTTATATTCTTTTCTAATCTTTCAAATAATAGAGTTAGTTATATGTGTTTGATGAAATTTTATATTCTTTTTAAATCTTTTTTCTAGATCTCTTTTAGAAGAATAAATACAACACATAAATGATAGATTTTATACTTAGTTTAAATCCCTCAAAAAAGAAAAATTTCTTATTGGCACTGTTTTTATTACATTAATTAATTTAACACATTCAAATTTTTATATCTAAACACTTATAATTGGCCAATATTATTTATTTTTTACAATAATTTCAGCTCTTTTTTGATTAAACTCATTTCACTCAACTAAAAAAATTATTCTACAATTATTTTCCAGTTTATGAGCTAATGAAACTTAATTATATACCATTAAAAAAATTTATAAATATATTTTTCTAAACTTCTATTTTTGAATATTATTCTTTTCTCAATTCATGGTCTTACGAGGACACATTATTATTCCAATTAGATATTTCCAAGTTTTACATTCTCAAAAACCTTATAATTAACGTCATTTTTCATGCTTACATGCAAATGAATTGATGAAGCTACTACTTAGGCATTACAGCATTCTGCATTTTTATAGTATACGCTACAATCGTATGAGGCGAAAACACTTTTTCAGTTATATATTTTTTTCGCCGTAACTTAAGTTCCTCTTTTTCAACAAAAATTTTCCAATCTTTTCCACTGGAATATATATTTCTCACTCATTACCGTGTGGTCCTGTCTATTGTATTTATCTATGTTTACCTTTTATATAAAGATATACAGTCTTTAAAATTTTATATTCAACTAAAAAGTGTTTTTATGTTATAGTAAACTCTAACTCTTTTTCTTTAAGTTCTGTAAAATCTTGAGTTACTGAATATTTTATATATAATCAAACAATAATCATTCATAAATGTTTTTTTAAGCCAGAATCATATCTATTTTGTAAGTATTAAAATACGATAAAAAACTTTATATATATGAATTTATTAATATAATTTTTAAATTTTAATTGTTCAGCTTAGAATCAAAATATTTATTTTACATATCCTTATAAATAAAAAATTTAATTTCACACCAATATAACATATATATTCATCTCAAATTTTACTAACAATTTTGAAATATGGATATTTTATAAAAGAAACCCTTATTATTTATATTCATATTTCTTTTTGTAATAAATAACTCTTTTAATATAAGAAGCCTAAAGTTGTTATTTTAACTGGTTTTTACATTTCTTATGAATATTTTTAAGTTTAATATGAATTCTTTATTATAAGTGATACAAATTTATATATTATCCAGAAATTAAGCAATATTGCAATTTTATTTAAATAATATGCGATAAGAATTCTCCAAATTTTTTAAATATTATATGAGTTTATAACATTATTTTGTAATATTACCGTGATATATTGTTATTTTATAATTTATTTTATTCATGATATTGTCTAATAATAAATAATATTTTATTAGACGTTAAATAAAATCTAATACTTATTTTTTAGTATTACATTTTATTTTGAAAATAGTGAAATTATATTTTTTATTATGCTGATTAAACGCCTTTTGACAACATTTAAAAATATATTTATAAAAAAAAACAAAACTATTTTAAGAAGATAGATATATTTATTCAGAATTTATGAATAGTAATAATAATTTTCTTTTTTTTTAGAAAATATAAGCCTAAATGCGATATATTATTTCATAAAACTACATATTTATTTAAAAATAAAGTATTTTTAACTAAACCATAGATATTTAAGGTTTAATAATTAATAAATTTTTAAAAGGGATTTTTTGTATTGTAAGAAAAATATACTTAATAAGGAAATATTATTAATTCTTTTTTGGGTGAATGTTAATTATTTACAATTTTAAAAAAATTATAAAAATTAAGAAAATATTTTTTTATTAAAATAATAAATTCATTGAAAATTAATTCTGCTTTATAATTTTGTCTCCATATATAAAACCAAATAAACAGAAATCCTTCTTCCTTTGAATATCCTGTTCTCCTTAATTGTTTCTTTAAATAACTCTAAAAAACTTCTATTTTATGGGTATGAATATTCGGATCTTCCATAGAAATATATGAAATACTATGTTTATGTGTTATGTGAATAACCATAATGATTATATATAACGGAATTATGTGATATCTACTCATCTATTATTATTCGTGTTTCTGGTTTTATGTTTTCTTCAATTTCCCGTTCTATTGTTTCCCTGTTTCTGTTTTCTACCAGAGCAATAAAAGTTTTTTTTTAATTTATTTACTCTCTTATAGTATTTTCTCTTGAAAAAATACGATTCATTAGCCTCTATTATAGTTTCATTTTGATTCTCATTCAATCTACCAATTTTTGTTTTATTATTTTCAAAAACATTGAGAATCATGTAAATTATAATTTCCCTATATTTTGAAATTGTTTATCTAGAAATATCATCTCCAGATCTTATTTGTATAATCGAAAAATTTATTAAGAAGTTATAAAAAGTCTTAAATATCATCGATAAATCTTTCCTTAAACCCTCAAAAATGCTTTTCTCTCTTATTGTTGAGATAACTTTGCATATTTTTCACTTTCAAAAAAATTTATCTCTTCTTTTATTATCTTTAATTAATGGTTTGAAAACTTTACAATTTGAACATATAATAAAGTTTTTTATTAGTCCAATTTTAGCAAGAAAAGAAATTAATTTATCACTATAAATCATTGAATATATATGATTTTTTATAAATTTTATTCTTCTTATTTGATCTTCTGTGTATATTTCCCAGTTTTCAATAATTTTGAAATTTTCAATTTTTGAAATGCCTACTCTTTAAATTTTTTTAAAATTGTAAATAATTAACATCCACCTATTTTTGTTTTTTAATTCACGTTTTCTATCATTGCAATTTTCTTATAGAACCAAACGTTTTTAAATCATATTTAAATAATAATTGACATTATTATTTTTTATTGACAATTTCGTAAACGATTTTATAAATAAACCTATACACGTATAAATATAATAATGTGCATCATTTTTAACATGTCATTTTGGCAATATAATCAGATTTAAATATCTTGTATATTTTCAATAATAGGCGTTAATTCTCTCTTGATATTGGTGGTTTCATTATCTCTACATATTTTACATAATTTGATAAATTAAGTATCTTCTGATTTAGTTATCTTATAACAAATATACGAGCAACGAATTATACAAATCCATATGTACACCATAAATCGTTTTTTATAGAGATTAGAACCGAAGTCTGTTTCAATAAAATGATTTTATTTAATTATTATGCTAAGAACAAAAATATATTTAATATAAAGATGCATACAATCATATAAAATAAATACTATTAATTAAATTTTTATTATAACTAAAAATATAATTAAAGATAAAAATTAATATATTAACATTAAAACTACTTATAAACAAAAATACATTACCACAAAAAATAAGATAAGAGAGAAAAAAGATTTATGAAGAAGACATTTGAATTTATATTAATTCAAAGAGTTAAATATGAAAAGGATAATAAAAATCATATTATAATTATTTTATAATGATGCAATCAATATAGAGATATTAACTATTTAGAGCACCAAATATATTATCATAATTATAAAAAATATTTTAAGATCTAAAGATCCATAATTAGAAGTAAAACTATCTATTGAAAAGCATGTGGGATAGCACAGAGATACCAGGTGCTTGGTCATCAATATACTTGTTACTATTCCTAAAAAGGCGACCTTTCAAGAGTAGATAATTATAAATATCTTCTTAATAAACACTATTATTAAACTTATACTTACAGTAGCAACAAGGAAACTACGAGTTATTTGTGAGTATAACGGATTTATATGTAAAAATTTGGCGGTTTATAACGAGAGAAGAATGTGTTACGAAAACAACTATTATATACGAAATAGCAACCCAGCAAAGAGATGACGCTGAAAATACTTAATCTTGTTTCTCGGCTTCGCTAAAGCCTATGAATGGGTGTCTTATGAGAACCTTCTCAGAAAGCTTCTGTATAGGGATAGGAAATAATCTCCTAAAAGTAATCAGTGCGGCATATAGAAACCCTTCTATAAGTGTTCGTTCAGGCATAACAGTGAGTAGCAAAGTCTCGTACCTTCAAGGAATACGACAAGAATGCCTCGGTTCCCCTATTATTTTAACCCTTTATGTAGATGATCTCTTTGATATACTGGATGGAGTGCAGATACCAGGTATAGAATAGGAAATAAAAGGGCTTAATGTTTACAGATAATACAGTATTGTCCAGTAGTTGTGTGTATCAATATAAAAGATCTGAATAAAATTAACAAGTGATGTGACAAGCAGAAAATGGAACTGAATGTTTCAAAATGTGATGTTTTCAATTGCAATGAAGATAAAGATAAAAGTCTATTTGGATTGACCAGGATACCCAACGTAAGTTCCAATGTTTATCTAGGGATCCATCTTAGGAAGGACCGAGATAAATGACAATGGTCCGACTAAATATTGACAACGCTAGGAAGTGCTTAGGTACTTTACGAACGTTCTTAGGCAGAATAAATATCTCTATTTATTATAAAGCCCTTGCATTTAAAGGAATGCTTCTACCATTCGCCAGATCCGGAGGTAAAATGTGGGACTTCAATAAGGAGATGAGCTCACACTTATAAACTCTAGTAAATACAGCAACAAGGAGGATTCTCAGGTTCCAATATAATACAGTGATCGATATATGTCAAAAAAATCTTGGAATTCCCTCTATTCGACAAATGACAGGAACTTCTTGTATCCTGAGTTTCTCCAAGTGGAGGGACTCGCGTACGTATATTAGCGATCTTATTCTCTCAACAGCCAAAGGTATAAAATTGACGTGTTTTAGTAGTTGCAAGAGGATGCAAAAACGGTTCGATCTCACCGTTGTAGCAAGCAATGAACTGGTAAAAAGGTTAAAAGGGATATTCTCATAAATGGAGAGAGCTAAGAGAGATAAAACCACGTACATAGAGAAATTTTTACGCCTCCAAGGAATACCTGTTGATTATGTGATGTGGAAGTTCTCTTTTCACTTCCCATTAGAGCTAAAAATAGATGTCGCTAGTCATAAAGCTCAAAAATGGTCGATTTTCCACAGGCTTTGATCTAGCTGTACGTAATTACATTGATAGGATATATATGGAAGTTTGCATCATATGTAGTAAGAATAGAAGGGAAATTTTAATCTTCGAATGCCATCGTTGGGAAATGGATCGCAATGAGCTACTTAGGGTAACTGAAACAGACATGTTTACTCCGCGCGGTAGGCTAGCGGAAGCCATGCGGGGAAATCTTGGGAGGACCTAAAATTAACAGGACTGATATTCTAAATAAGCTGGACGGTAATGAACTCTGGGATATAAATCTTATAACAGAACAAAATGTACAGGTATTTGAAAGAACATTCATCCTAGCAAGATATCTTGTTAGAATGATACCTATTAGTGATACCACGATAGCTTCATTACAGCAGGTACATGCCCGTACCCTCAGGAATCAAGGTCACCTAGGTACGGTGATGCTAGGTGTACCGAGCCTTAGGGGTGTAGTTTTATATACTTACAAACACTATAGAACCAAACTTTTTCTTTCCATATCCTAACGAAATTAAAAAAATTAGAAGTAAAAAAAAGTGTTGTTCCCTTACGTACTGACCCATTTAAAAAAGAAATTACCAATGATACATATAAACGCAAAAAGACCAAGGGAAAATACCAGGCGAATCTCATAGATCTATAAAAATATATAACGTATTATAATGGTTATAAATATATATTAAACATAATCTATGTTTTTCTTCTTTTGTTATAACCCGAAAGCTTTGCAACAAAACTAAAAGGGAAGTTTTAATAAATGTAAAAGATATTTTATATTCATATGGGATGCCTCAAATACTACAATATTATAACAGGCTTGAATTAAAAATAGTCTTATGAAGGAATATTTGGAGTGTAAATACATTATATCAAAAAACTCAAGAAATAGGCATCCTGAAGCAAATGGACAGGTAGAAATATTTAATAAGGCATTAAATAAATGGTTGAATAAGACAATAATATCAGAAGGTAATGTAAAAAAGAATGGTTCAATAAATTAGCCCAAGTCGTATATTCTAATAATATAAGTATATGTGAAGGGAATAAAAAATCTCCATTTGAATTATTCATGTAATGTTTGGGTTTTTATACTATTAATATTATTGAAAACAGTAAAAATTCTGAAATAGACGACAACATAAGTATTAGATTGGTCTTACAGAGTTCAACGCAAGAATGGATTGTAATAGTAAAAATCAATTTAAATACGTGATGATTTGCTAGTAAAAAAGGATTTATACAACAGCATTAAAGCTAAAAAAACAAATTTAATGGCTTTTATGAAAATTGGGATTGGTACAATTTTAGAAATTGATGAGATAATGTAGTGGATTATAATTTTACTAGGAGAAAAGAGAAAAAAATATATATGGCAAGTCAATTAAAAAAATTTTTTAAAATCATATGCAAATTACTTTTATATATTATATCGCACAGAATAGAATACAAAAGCTCATAATATTCTTATATGTAAGTATTTATATTATTAAATATAAAACATACATTTGTGTTCAACAACTTCATCTGATATACGTATGGTTCATGACAATACCGTATATTTTAGAAATAATTGAATATTTTTATTAAATAAAAAATTTTCAAAAATATTTTTTTCTAATTTTATTAAGTATAACTATTGCAGTAAAATCAGAATCACTATAAATAATTACAAGTTTGATTGGATTTTTAGATTTAACAAATCTAATGAGTTTTTAGAATTGATTGGAGTAATATCTTTGGGGGCACTATTTATAATGTAATTAATAAAATTGAAAACTATAATAGAACAGATGAATCTTCTTTTTAGCTCCTCTACAAAAAATCGGATAGAAGTAAAAAGGATAAACCAGTATTATATGCTGTAATTAGAAACATATCTAATAATTATATCTTATTAATGTAAATAAGATGTCAGGAATTCTTACCTGATTATATTTCATTATTTAATTTATATAGAGAAGTAAAGAATTTTTGGTTAACCCGTAAGAGATTGAAAACCTTAGATGTTTGTTGCAAATATATTAAAAATATGAATAGGTCTATTTTGCTTTTAGATGAATCTGGATTTAATTTGCACATGTTAATTAATTATAGATATTTTCAAACAAATGAGGATCAACCTCCCTTAAAAGACCAAAGCATATCATTATGTTGTATTTTTTCCAAAAATGATATTTAAGATTTAAAATTAAATTATGTTGGTCATATTTGAATTTTGTTCATTGAGTTCTTGGTAGAATGTAGCTAAAAAAGAGCTTTAAATAATAACCTATTTCAATTATTAATAATATTAGATTTCATTATTATTGTGAAATTTTAACCTGTTAAGCATTAGTTAGTGTAAACAATGTTCTTGCCTGATCTCAATCCAATTGAAAATATATTTTCAACAATTGAGAGAAAATATAATTCCCTGAGGCCAAGAGCTACAACTAGGAATAAATTAAAGGCCAATACAACAATATTATTAGTTTAATAAGAGATTTTACCAATTATTATTGCGGTGTCTCTGTGAGATCATAAATTCTATTAATAATCGAATGATAATTAAATTTTAAAAATTAAAAATTTTTTTAAGAAAAAAATCTATTTATTTTTGGGATTTTTTCGTTTAACTCAATAATTTTTTTAATATTTATTCTAATGTAAATTTGTAGTTTAAACTTTGTATTAATAATCTAAGTCATATTAATTAGTTATTTTTATTATGTAAAATCTATTTATTTAATTTTTAAATAAGAAAAAATATAATAAAATTAACATTAGATTTAATTTTCAATATAGACATCACAGTATTTTGTAATAAAAAATATCAATTAAATTAAGCTATATCTAATTCCTTTAACAATAATTTTAGAACTTATTGACATTCAACTTAATAACCAATTGTTTAATTTAACCAGTATAGTTGATAATTTTTATTTATTTTTCATTTAATGTACCAAATGTTGAGATCTTTTAATAAAGCTCAAAAAAGAAACAAAATTTAAGTTATATAATTCTTTATATATAATTTATTTAAATTTTTCTTATACATAGGGTTTAACGACTAATCTCAAAAATATCACAACTAATCCTAAATAATATAATATTTTAATCTTTAAAAGCAGATTTTAAATTTATGAGTATTTTTATTTTAATAACATATATTTTTCTAGCTGCGCCAAGAAAATTTTTTAGGTATTAAAAGTTAGTATAAAAAATGATGAATCTCTATTTTAAATTGCAATAACTCTCAATCTGAAGTATAAATACCTTCCATAGAACAGTTAAGAGTATTTAGAAATATGAGGAGATTGAAGCAAGAAGAAATGCCAATTCTATAACACTTACAGGACAACATAAGTCGATATTACTAGATAAATTCAAGAAGACAGTCAGTTAACTATAAAAAGTTGGTCAGCAAGATTCAAAATGAGCATTGAATAATTTATATAACTGTTAAGTTTATACATTAAAAAGGGTGGTTTCTGTTTGTGTTTACAAAAAATGTATGAAGGTAATCAATATTCGAGCAGAATATCCAACACATTTTGCGAGCAGGCATTAAATTGCAAAGACAAATCATTTATCTTCTATGATAACGTTTGATTATGTGTAGTCTCTAAATATAATATAAAGATATTAATTTGTGAGACATCTGCGTTTTTTCAATTATTAGCATCTATGAGAAAAAATATTTTGTATTTGTTGAAATTAATAAATATGGAATGAAATTGCATAATAAGGTTAATGGATAAGATATAAAGTTGTATTTTATTAGTTTAAAAGAAGAGTGTAAAGTACAAAAAATTGAAATATATATATGTTTGTGTTTATTCTTGACAATCCCAGAATTTATCACTAAAAAGACCTAAATTCTCTATTTTAGATTTAGGGTTAAATATCGTTTTTATTTCCTATTGCCATCTTTTTCTCAATTATATTAAGAATTGATTAGTGTTTGAAAGAATATCATGTAACGTTGAAAATAATAAAATCAAGAGGAACTGAGAAATTTGATTATATTTATTCAGAATTATATGTGGAATTTTGCTGAAAAACATTTTAAAATCAAGTAATAAAGATTTCTTAGTAATTGTTTTTAATTTAACTTATGTTAAATATTTTTTATTTGAGATAGATCGGGAAGTATATAAATAAAAAATCATAAGTTGGAGAGATTTCTTGAAAAATGCTTAATCAAATTTGGAGTCTTTATTTAAATAAAATTATCAGCGCTTTAATTACGAGTTTTTATTTTAATAATTATCAAAACAAATTATATAATCTTTTGTAATTTTATTAACTTTCTTAATATTTATTAATTATTTTATTTTTGTGAAATTAACAGTATTTAGAATTAATACATATATCTTTGTTAAGTTTTTAATGTAAATTAATAAAATAAAGATTTTTATTTTTTTAATATACTCTCTAATTGAATAATATTTACCTATGTTATGATCAAAGTTTTTTTAATGTGTATTAAACTATCAGAAGACATTCATTTTAGATGAGATAAAGATACCACTTCCTAATGAATCTGATTAAGAGAAATTTTTTTGATTCTCTTGATGATATTATAAAGTAATAAGAATTTTTAAAAGTACTCATAAAATTTATATTATCAAAGTGAAACCACACTATGCAGAGAATATTTAACCTTTAAAATTCTTTTTCAACAAGCAAAAACATTGAATCTTTGACAATTTAAACTTTACGTTATAAAGATTGCTCGAAATATATTCAGGTTTTATATATTTTTAAAATAGATATATATGAGACTTTTCGTTAATAAATTATGATTGTGATAGATTAATAAATATAATTTCTATCCAATAAATACATACATATTATCAGATTTATAATTTATAAATACCCTAGAAGTATATATATATATACCTAATATAATTGGTCTTAGATCTTATTCTGAAAAAAATATTAAGCATTCACAGATATTCATCATTATTAATAGTTTTTCTTAATTTTTTCTTACTGATAAGTTAAAAATGAAATATAATATAGAGGTAACTGAAGCTTTTAAAAATATTTTAACATTTATGGAAATCCAATAATACATAATGATAATGTTAAAGAGTTTACACGCTCTGTATTGAAAGAATTTATTTTTAGTCCAATAATTCATGTTATAAGGAAGTTAGATTTCTTTGGATCTTAAGACAAGTTGAAAGAGAAAATCAAATTATAAGGCATAGTTTATCTTCAATTTTTAGCTCACCATATACTCTGCATATGGATAGATGTGTTATATAAATGCATCTCTATATATAAGCAATATATTTTTTAACCTAAAATATACTTTTTTCTTTATATGATTCTCATTATTAAAAAGTAACTCAAAGTCAGAAAGTTGACCATGTGAATGCCTTAAAAGCATTTAATTTTAATATGTTTGAATCATTCAAGGATACGTTAAAATATACATAGATTGTTACAGATATAATGATTTGAAAAAGATAGTGAAGTTATTTTTAGTATATACTGAAACAAACATTAAACAAGTAAAAAATCTCTACATTATTATATAAATATCAACATTTTCTAGATTTATATTTAATGGAATTGTAATTAAATATTTATAAAAATTAGGATGTTCTAAATAGATAGTAACATTAATTTTCTTTAATAAATGTCACGAGTAATGTGTGCAACTCACGACATTGTTGAACGGATGTCTCGTTTTAACGCTAACTAACATTTTATATAACTTAAATAGAAGTACTCGTTTAAAATAATATATAGGATCTTGTCTATGGGTTAGTTCCAATACAAAATAACCAAACAATTCGTATTTAATAAATTTTTTTAAATTGACTTGTCATTCATATTTTCTTTTTTCTCACAATAAAACAACAATTTATACTGTGTTATCATCAATTTCTAAATTGTACCAATCCTATCTTCATAAAAGTCATCAAATTTGTTTTTTTTTTGTTTTAATGCTGTTGTAGAAATCCTTTTTTACTAGCAAATCATCACGTATTTTAAATTAATTTTCCTGTGTTAAGATCCATTTTTGTATTGTATTTTACAATATAAATTTCAATAGTTAGTTGTCGTTTATTTCAGAATTGTTAATGTTTTCAAAAATATTAATAATATTATAATAAAATAGAGATTTTCTATTACATTCATATATACTTATATTATAAGAGTATACAAATTGGGCTAATTTATTGAACTTTACTTTTTTTCATTACCTTCTGATATTATTGTCTTATTCAACCATCTAGTTAATGTCTGATTAGATCTTTCTACATAATTATTTGCTTCAAGATGCCTGTCTTGAGTTTTTTGATATAATGTTATTAGACTATAAATATTCCTTCATATGACTATTTTTTAATTCAAGCTCATTATCATATTGTAGTATTTGGGGCATCTCATATGAATAAAAAAATGCCTTTTACATTTATTAAAACTTCCTCTTTATTTTTGTCTTAAAGCTTTCTATATATAATAAAAGGTTAAAAAAATAGATTCTGTTTAATATATATTTATAACCCTATAATATATTATATATTTTTATATATTTTTATAGATTAATCTGGTATCTTTCCTTTGGTCTTTTTGCATTTATATGTATCATTGGTAATTTCTTTTTTAACGACCAATACACAAACAAACAAAACACTTACAACTTCTGATCTTATTATAGATCTTTTGATTTAAAAATATTTTTTATACAATATGGCTTCTAATTTGTTATGACAATAATTATATTTTTAATACTCTAATCTAGTATGCCTTTCCATATTTATTGTATAATTATCACAAACTACTATCATATGATTATTATTGCTCTCCTTCTTGTACAAAACTCCTTAAATTAATAAAAATTCATAAACCTTCTCTACATATCTTTTCTTATGATATTTGTTATTTATAGTAATGCATCTCTGTTTTCTAAATGGTTTTTTATGCTAATATATTCGTTGTAATTTTATAATAATTTTAATTAATAGTATTTATTTTATATGATTATATACATCTTTATGTTTAATATTATATGATCTTTACTCAATCGTTAAATCTGATCATCTTCTGCGTGGGCTTCAGTTTGAGTCTCGCAAAAAAATAAATAAATTCGTGTTTCAGACATGCCTAGTCACATTTATTTTAAAAATTTACAAATCTGAAGATAATATTAATATTTAATTAATATAGTCTTTAATTTTATTATATTAATAAAAAATATTAGAATTTGTTATTTAAGATGTTCTTGTGAATAATATGTAAGTTGTTATAAATATTTTTTGTAAAATATTACTAGAAATACAAATAACTGTGAGACAATGAGAATTACCAACTTATATATTTTTTCTATATAAATTATAATTATTTTGAAATGATTGAACGCGTGAAAAGGTAATCTGTATTATTCTTGTTATGAATTAAACTAAAACAAATGAAATAAACTTTATTTTGATTTATAAATATATAAAAATCAAAAATAATTCCTTTAGGTTTATTTTTGATATTCATCTTCTTAATTTTTTATGCATAATAAAATTGTTTAACAATAATATATATAATTATTTTTTTGTTAAAGTTCTTTTCTTCTTGGATTTAATATTATTCTAATTGGTTTTAAATATATTTCACTCTATATTAAATTATAAATATTTTAATTATAGGGTTTTTCGTTTAATTTCGTAATTTTTGCATTTATTCTCGTAATTTATAAAATAAATAATTTTGCACATGAATCTTAAAAACCCAATTGATCTTTAAACTTATAAGAGAATTGCTAGAGAGGTTGATGAAGGAAAAAATGTAGTTGACATTGTCCGTGGCTAATACTAAAATGCACTACCGTTGACACAATAGTTAAAAAGTATTTGTTGACAAGCTGTATTAAACCAAAGCTACGCAGAAGAAAAAACTATCTATTCAAACCAAATCTCAAAAACACTCAATAATTTCGGTTGTTAACTTTAATCTTTTTAAACTCTTAAGAAATTAGTTGATTACGTTAAAGTAAATTTAAATAAAACAGTTTCAATAAGCATAATTTATAAATGTTTGCCCTAATTTCATTATACAATGAGAAAAAATAAATCTATCTCTTATTGAAAGAAATTGTGAAGGGTCATTTCTGAAAGATATAATTAAGTTCCAAAATTTAGAGAATTAGAATAAAATTATGAAAACAAATATTTAATTTTTTTAGATGAAGTAGGTTTTGAAGTTGTTACTAGACCAAAAAGGGAAGATAAAAATGAAAACTACATCTACAGTACAAGTTTCCGCCTATAGATCTAGAAATATTTCTGTTTTTGCGACAGTAAATACATATGGGATGATAATTAATAAAATTTATTCTAAAGCTTTAAATTGTATATATTATAGATCCTGTATAATAGATCTAAAAAATAAGTATACTAAAAATGGAATTAATAATCCAGTGTTTATTTTGGGTAATTCCAAAATACACCATTATTCAGGTTTATCCAAAATTATTGAAAATATGAATCTAAATCTAATTTATTTGCCTGCATATTCACCATTCCTCAATCCAATAGAGAATTGCCTTTCTAAATGAAAAAATCATGTTATAAGGGGTGAAGCAAAGAATTAATGACGGTTTTGAAAAAGTTTTGTCTATAGATTGTCCTGGTTTTTATCGAAAAATGTTAGGTTACATAAACCGCGCTTATAACCGAGAATATATTAATCATTAAATTTTATAAATTACGAAATTAAACGAAAAATCCTATATCTTTTTTTTATTATAAAATTCAAAAAAGGAACATATTTTTATTTTTGTATCAAAAATTTAGCATTCAACCGCTTTATTTGCAATAAACTGCAAAAATGAGGTGTTTCTTAACTGTTTTAAGGATATTAATGTATATGTCTAGAAATAAGAAAATGTTAATATTATTTAAATTTGTGTTTTAAGCTTTTTTATTGTTTTTATTTTTTAAGGCATATTTTAGTGTATTTAACTACTTTTTTTTTGTCTATTATATATAAATAAAAGTTAAAAACAAATATATCGGCAAAAACAAGTTATATATACTGTAAACTAGATAAATAAATTTCTAAACTAATTAATATAAATTATATTTATAACCTATACAGCGAGCGAAAATATTTTAATAACTATTTTTAACAATAAAAACACAAAATAAAAAAAAATAAGTATAATATAATATAATGGATTTAAAAATACCGATGAAAATAAATTGATGAAATATTATATTAACAAAAAAATTAGGATTAAGGGTAAATTTATCCTTTAGAGGAAATATTTATAATCTTGTTGTTTTTTTACTAAAATAAACAAAAATGGAAACTTTTTCAGAATTTCCATATAGAATTCATAATTTATTTAAAAATATAGGTCATTTTAAAAATAGTATAGTTTAAAATATATTGATATATTAATATTTAGGATTATACCTTTATAGAAACTAATTCTTAATTTGAATATACATATAGGGATTTCTTACATATTTTGAACATTTTCGATAAAAGCCTAATAAATAAAATAATAATAGTCAATAAACTTTAAATTGATTCTTTAATTATCTCATTATTTTATGATTTTATGAAATACCTCAACATATTCGTCGAAAACCCATTATAATCTTCGTAGTTATCATTAAAAATTCATTATTAATTGAAACTAAGAAACTTTTCCTGTTTATTGAAGTAGATCTATTACCATAGCTCTTCCATTTCGAGAAGGCTTTTAAATCGGATTTTTAAAAGGAAAATATACCTGAGAATATAATTTTCTAAACCCTAAGAAGTCTAATCCTTTTATACAATAGACCAGAACATTGGCAAACACAAGAACAGGATTTATCAAATTTTAAAAAATCGTGTAATAAAAATTTGATTTTTATTCATAGAAGTAACCACATATATATTTTGTGATCTAATTTGTGGAACCACAATAACTGGAAGTGTATTTATCTAATATATGCCTATACAGGCATTGTCTCATCTTTAGATCTTTACTATGTCAATGAAAATAAAATTCTCTGATACAAATTGATCATCAGTCTCTCTAAATTTTCAAGAGAAAATACGACGAAATCATACAGTGTTTTCAGAATTCTTTTTTAAAAGAAAAACTCATAAACGTTTTACTATATAGTGAAATATATTGATAATTCTGTTAATAGTTGACTTTTAAAATCTCATTGAAAATTTATTTTTTACTTTTGTAATTAGTTGCTTAAATCTCAACAGGCTGTCTTCGTCTAGACAGCTTTTAATAATCTCTGCCATTTAAAGAGATATATTAGAACGTTTATCACATCTTTTTATTTATGGTAAATATTTCTTGTTTGATTGTATTCGTTAACAGTATTGTAAATAGTGCCTCTTTTAAGTCGGAGACTTTTCGCTATAACTGCAATTTTTTTCCACTATTATATACAGACTATATAACTTATCTTGTAACTAAAGATGTTATGGGACGAAGTCGATATTGATTAATTATAAGGATCTCTGAATTTTCCTGCTATTGAAGATATTTCTTGATGTTGCCTGTATTTTTATAAAAATCCTGTTTATAAGACTCAAATTGTTGATTTATTAACATAAAGGTAAAAAAATAGAAGATAATAATATCCAAAAATTTTATTTTTTATAGAGAATTTCAACATTTATAAGATAACACTGTATTATATGCTCATAAAAGATATTATATGGGTTATATAAATATGTTTTAATAACATATTAAAAAGAATTAAAACCTCTAAAGAAGATTATAAGCAAGTTAGTTTAATTAAAACCCATGATTTTTCTAGAAATAAACTTGAACGATTTTCGAAAAATGTACAAATAGATGAGAAAATGCTAAACTATTCAACAAAAATCACGGGAAAGATCACTAGGAAACAAAACAAATTCACTATGTATTGTAGAATATGATACTAAAACAATTGAGAATAAAAAGGACAAAAGCTATCATACAAATAATATTATCACGAGTTTTTTCTGGTTGTTTAATATTTTTTGATTGGTATAGATATATATAAAATTTAAGTAGTATTGTTTTGCACATAAAATAGTATGTAATTAATATATTTTGTAGATAAATTGACTAATGTTTATACGAAAACGGTTAAGTTATTTAAAACGAGATAAAGTATAAAATAAAGAAAATTTGTTAAAACATATATAAAAGAATGTTTTCTAAATGGATTTTGTTTCTATTATAATAATAGAATATATTTTTTTAGAAAATATTAGAATTAATAAAAATATACTTTTTTAAAAGTTTTTAATTTTTTAAGAGGGAAAAATTTAGGATTAATTAAAATTTTTGAATTTAAAAAGATTTTATTTATCACTTCTTTTATATATTTTTAGTATTATTTTTTATTTTGAGATATATTAATAATATTCTGAGATTTTTTAACTTTTTTAGATACAAATTGCTATAATTTGATATAAACATTTTTTTTATTTATTTTTAGGTTTTTTAGTGTCATTTATAATATTTAGAAAAAAAATGTTAAAACATTATAAAAATTAACATTTTTACTTTAATTAGTGTTGTTATTTCCTTAGTTATATAATATTCCTCTAATTTTGGTAATTACAGTTTTTAATTTAAGAGATAAAATATATTATGAATATTTTCTAAGCTTGTAAATAGTTTTTAATAAGTTTAATAATTTATCTATGAAAAATGGTTGTAAACCTTAAAATTTTTTAATATATAACTGAAAGACATATTTAATATTATTTTAGAAATATTCAAATATTTTGCAAAGTCTCTAAGTTGAAAATTCTTTTTATATTTTTAAAAAACTATATTGTTCAATAGCTTTATTAAAATTTAGATATTTCCTTCATTATAAGCAGCCTATTTTAGAAATAAAAATAAAATATTTTTTTAACCTATTTTGAATTATAAAACTTGTCTCTAAAAATTGGAATCTTCCAAATTATATAAATTACACTTATATATGTTAATAACATATGTAATAAGACATATTTTATTCGTTTTAAATATTTTTTTTAGATATATTACTCTTTATAATACTAATTTTATCTTTAGTCTATTTTTTTATAATATAAAATTTTCTTAAAACTAAATTTTAATGCCATTCTGCAATTATTACGTTTACAATATGAACATTTTTATAAAATACATCTGAGAATTGATCCTTATTACTATAAAATTGAATAATAAATATATTTACCTATATGAGAGTAAAATAAATTTAACTTATCAATAAGCTAAAACTTATAACTGTTAAAAAATTATTATATAATAATGTTTATGGATATTAAATATAATATTTCGTATAAAAGTATAAAATATTTATTTAGAAATTTTTAAATGTGATATTTCATTTATAATATATATTTTAGAATTTTTTAACTAAATTACGCGTATAATTGTTTAAAATTATAACCTAAAATAGATAAAAAAATGAATAAAATGATTTGAATATTTGTAATGAACATACAACATATTAGATTTAGTTTTAAGATAAGAAAAAATAATAATAATATTAGTACTTATTAAAATTGAGAAGCTTTTAATGAATATAGTAAAAGAAACAATTAAAACTCATAAAAACACATTTTTATATAAAAATTTAATACAACATTATTTAATCAAATAAATGTATTATTCATGTATATATTAATACAAATAAATGTATTGCACATGTATATATATTAATATAACTATAATAATTCAATTATTAAGTTGGATAGCTAAAACTTTAAATTGAATTCAAAATTTGTTTGATTATTTAATCAAAAGAATTTTAATGTTTTTGAAGAAAACGCTGACTAAGAAAATATCACAATTTTCAATAATCTAAATTTAGCTAACAATATATTTTCTTAGAAGTATTAGGAAATAGAAGTATTAAAGAAATATATTTATAAAAAAACAAAATAAAAAATAAAATCATTTCCACTTTTTAGAAGATATCTATTCAAGAATTTCTTAATAATTATCTAATAATTTTAAAAATAATATTTCCTCTTTTAGAAAAATATATTAATATATTAATAAATAAAACAATTAATATTTAATGTTAATTTTCAATTTATTCTTTTAAAACAAAATTTGATCAATTTTTAAGTGTTCTTATATTAATTGAGTGGTAATATTATTATTTTACTTATCTGAATAGTTTTTAGAATACATAACAGTTTTATCTGTTAAAATTGTGTTTTTAAGAAGCGAATAACCTTTTAATTAATATTTTATTATAAATGAGTGTTAATCAAAATATTATTTTTCAATTATATTCTTAGGATTTACACATTTTATAAAAACCTCTCTTTTTACTATTTCTACATATAATATATATACACTATATCTTATCAATATTTACCTTCTTATTGTATTTTCTTTTTGTAACTACTAAACCTTAATTATCTTAATAAACTATCATATTTACTCATCACCTCCAATTTTTATATCTTCATAACTTTTATTTTTTCTAATATACCTAATTATAAAGTTGTATTTATATGTTTGACAAGATTTTATATTCTTTTAGAATTTTTTTTTCCAATCTTTTCAATTTTTTCGGGTAGAGCTAATACACAACATATAAATAATAAATTTTATATTAATCTTAGATTCTACATAAAAAGAAGATTTTATTATTGTATTTTTTCGTTTTATATATCCAATTTAAATCTAAACATTTGTGATTGATTAATATTATTATATTTATATAATCACCATAGTTCCTATATATTATTTTTTTAAACCTATCGAATTTAATTAAAATCAATTATTTTTCAATTATTATTTTATTTATTAGCTAAGTAAACTAAATTATATTTTATTAAAAAAATTACCATATTTAGATTTATTTATTAATATTTAGACTTATATTATTAATATTAAATTAATATATATAAAAATTTTAAAAAATTTAAAAGACCTAAATAATAATAGGAATTAGTTTATTTAATCCATCTTATACTATATATAAAAATTCTATATTAAGCTAAACATCTAAAAATAAAATTTACCTATAAAATATATTTATACTCCGATATATTCAAATATTTTTAAAAAGTAATTAAATAAATTAAAAATTTAAACAAAATGACATCATAATAACTTAAAGAATTATTAAAAATTTATAATAGTAAAAATTCTTTCTCATTATGAAATTATAATATATAAAATAGTAATAAAAACTTAGCTAATTCATAATAATACAGAAAAAAAAAATAGTAAATAATTGATATTAGTTTATCTATTATTTAGTTTATTAAAAATTAAAATTTATTAAAAAATATTATTATTATTAATTCATATTAAAAGAAAGAGTAACGATACCTTTTATAAAATTATTATAAAAATATAAAAAAATTATAATATTTTTATTAGAAAAAAAGATTTTAATTTTTAGAAACATTAACTGAATTCTAATTAGGCATTCTATAAAATATAAATTTTAATTTTATAAGAGTATTATTATTTTTAAATAGTAGTTAGTAATACTTTTATTATATATAAAAATAATAATTTTATAAGATTTTAGTATAACAATAATTATTTTAATTTTTTCAATATTATAAAATACTTACGGATAGAATATAATATTAATAACTCTACAAATAATAGTAATATTATTATACTTTATTCAAAAAATTTATATAAAAAGAATTTATTTAGAAAAATATATTTATTTTTATTTTTTTATGGTCTAAAAAATTTTGTTCTTTTTTTCTTTGTATTAATTTTATTTTTTATATTTTTATTAACATTAGCAATTTTATTACTATTAATAACATTAATTTTTGTAATTTTATTTTTTGTATTTTTATTACTATTAATAACATTAATTTTAGTATTATCATTATTAATTATATTAGTATTATCATTATTAACATTACTAATATTTTTATCATCATTATTAACATCATTAATAATTATATTAGTATTATCATTATTAACATTTTTAGTATTATTATTAGTTATATTATTTTTAGTAGTATTGTTAAAAAAGTTTCATCTTCACTTTTTAATAACTTTCCCATAAAATCTTCAACAATAGGTTGTTTATAATTTAAATAATAATTAGTTTTTGTTAATTCAATATCAGTAGAAAATGATTCAGTATCAAGAAAATTAGAAAATGTATTTAAATCTTTATTACTACTATTATTGTTATTATTTTTATCTAAATCTTTTTATTAATACTATTTTTATTTAAATCTTTATTAATACTATTTTTATTAATATTATTATTAACAGTATTTAAATTTTTATTATTAATTATAATTTTAGGAGAAGAAGTTTGGAAAAAGTTGATGAAAAAGTTTTTAAAGAATATTCTAAATTTTCATCTTTCTTATTAATATAATTTTTATTATTAACATTTTATTATTATTAATCTTCATTTATATTTATTATTAACATCTTCATTACTATTTATTTATGCTATTATTAATATCTTTATTGTTATTATAATTATTTTTAGAATTTATAATATAATTATTTATTTTATCTTTTACATTTAAATTATTATTATCTGAATTATTACTATTACTATTATTATATGAATTACTACTATTAATAGTAGAATTATCTAAATTTTTAGAATTCTTAAAAATTTTTGTTTTTATTAATTTTTTACTTTTATTAATTTTTTTAAATTTTCATCTGATAAACAAATATTTTCTATATTTCTAATTCTAACATTAAAATTTATTATATTAGTTAAATTATTATTACAATTAGTATTATTTAAATTATTATTAATATTCAAAAATTTATCAAACAAAATTTCATTTTTAAAAAAATTAAAATCATCACAATTTTTTATTTTTATATTACAATCATCAAATATTACTTTACCATAATCTACTAATTGTATGTTATAATTATTTTTACACTCAAAATAAACTAAATTACTATTTTTATTATTAAAATTTTTAGTTTTAGAAACTTTTAAAGTTCTTTTTAATATTTTTGAATTGAATTTTAAAATTGAACAATTTTCAACAAAAGTTTTTATTATTTTTTTAATATTTTTATCATTTATATTATTTGTATTACTATTTGTATTATTACTGTTATTACTATTATTATTACTATTATTATTAATATTTAAGTTAGTAGTATCATTTTTAGTATTTTTAAGGATCATTTCCAAGGAATCATAACAAAACTTATCAGGAAGCAAAATACCCTCAACCTTAACATTAAAATTCGTTAAAAAGTTTTTAAATGTTTAGGCAAATTTAAAACAAAATTATCTTTTCTATTAAAATTTTTGTTTAAATTATTTTTTTATTATTATTTTTTTTTATTATTATTATTTTTAGTTTTGCTATTAGTAATTGTTAGTTTTGATTTTTTTGGTTTTATCTTCAGTTGCCAGTTAAATAATTTAAAACTTTTAAAGGATTCTGATTCTGATTCATTGATCATAAATAAAAATAAAAAATAAAAATAAAAAATAAAAATAAAAATAAAAATATAAATAAAAAATAAAAATTATAAAAATTATAAAAAAATAAAAAATAAATTATAAAAAAAATTATAAAAATAAATAAAAATTTATAAAAAATAAAAATTTTTTTTTACAGTAATATTTAATATTAAAAAATTTTTAATATTAAATATTAAATATGTTAGACCATCCACTTCTTTATTTAATTTTACCTACATTAACTTATGAAAGATTAATATCAATAAATTTTATAGAATATAAATCTACAAATATTACAAATTATTATATTTTATCAGAGAATGATAATAAAAATAATAAAAATACTAAAAATAATAATAAAAAAATATTTGTAAATAAAAATTGGTGCAGTTGTAAAAATTTTGTAGGAAAAGAAATAAAAAATTATACTAAAAAATTAATAATATTAATTTAAATGAATTAATTGAAATTATTAGTAATAATGAATGTGTTCATAAGATTTATTTATATTTTTATATTCAAAACATTTAAAAAATTATAAAAAATATAAAAATTATTATAAATTATTTAAAAATTACAAAAAATTATAAAAAATATAACATTAGGTAAAAACGTATATTTAGTATAAAATTTTAATAATATTAAGTAATATTTAATTTAATTATTAATATTAATTTTTTATTTAATATCTTCAGTAATACTAATACTTTCAAATTCAATATCAGAAGAACATGTAGAATCACTTCTATTAATAAAATCATTACTATTATAATTACAATTACTATTATTAATATTATTTTTATCTTCTAAATTATTATAATTAACATTATTATTAGTATTAGTATTTATTAAAGTATTTGTAGTATCTTTAGTATTACTAATGGTATTGATACAACATATTTTATTTATAAATGTTCTAAAACTCATAATATTTTTCTTTTCTAATTATTAAAAATATAAAATTTAAAAATAAATTTAAATTATTTTTTGTTTATTATTTTTTGTTTATTTATTATAAAATTTATTATAATATCATTAATAAATAAAAATAAATAAAAAAATAAAAATAATAAACAAAAAATAATAAATAAAGATAAAGATATTATTTTAAATATTAAAGATTATAATGATGATAAATAATATATAATATATATTTATTCTCCTTATTTTTAATTAATAAATTAGAAATCATTAAATTTTTTTTTAACAACAAAAAACAAAATTTTCTTAAAAATATATTTACATCCTACATACTAAACTTACATAAATTACACCAAATATAACACAATACTAAAAAAACAACTTTTAAAATTATTTATTTTACATAAAAAACAAATAAACATTCCACCGAAAACAAAAAATAAAAAAATTTAATAAAAAATCAAAATTTATTTTTTTCTTATTATTTTTTATTTTTTTCTTATTATTTTTTATTTTTTTCTTATAATCATATTTCTATTTTTAGAAAAGTTGAAGATTAAGTTTTTAATTTATGGTTGATTCAGGTAATTCTAAAAAAGCAAGGAATAATGTTGTAACAGAGACAAGTAAGATAAATAGTAATAGTAGTAGTACTTTACATTTGAATACATTAAATAATTCAAACAATACATTAAATAGTAATAGTAGTAATATAAATAGTAATAGTAGTAATATAAAACAGACTAATAAAAGCGAAGAACTAAAAAATTCTAGTAAAAATTATGACGAATTTATGACTAATACAAATGAAGATAAAATATTTGGATTTGTTAATAAAAATAATAATAATACTATAAATTTAAATAATAACAGTAGTAGTAATATTAATAATTATTATAATAATAGTAATTTGAATATTAATAGTAGTAATAGTAATTTTGAATATGATAATTATATAAATAATAATTTATATAATATTGATAGTAATAATTCATTTAACGAATATTATTCATTTAGTAATAATTTAGATAATTATAATTTAAATAATACTATAAATAATACTAATTATGATTACAATACTAGTTTAAACAGTAATAGTAATACCAATTTAACTACTAATAAAAAAATACAAGATATTCATTCAGATCAAATACCTACAAAACTAACTTTAGATTCTATTAATTCAATATTTACAGAAAGTAATTTTAATAATAATACAAATAATATAAATTCTAATTATTATAATACCAACACCTACTATAACAATAACAACAACAATAACTATACTAATAATTATAGTAATACAAAACAGCTAAAGAAATATAATAAAAATTATAATTCAAATAATTCTTTACAGAAAATTCAATACAAACCGAGACATAAAACAAAATCTAAAAATTTAATTAACAATATCAATTCTCCTAATTTTAATAACATTACTCCTAATTTTAATTTAATTAACAATAATAATAATAATTCTAACCTAATTAACAATAATAGTATAAATAATAATATTAGTAATATAAATAAATTTAGTAATAATTTAAATATAAACACAGATATATCAAAAATAGACCCATCACTTACAACTTTTCTTCAATCAGCACCCACTCACACCACACCAACATCACCTATCAACAAACACACACTTCCAAACACCGAAACAATTCACTGCATCCATCACAATAACACTCACTTCATAACGGGTACAGACATAGTAAAGATAGTTTTATGGAAATTTGCATCATTGGGAGTTCCAATTTTCAGCTTGAAAAAACTTGAGGAGGGTGTTTTTTCTGATCTTAGAAATCTTAAACCAGGTATTGATTGCAGTTGGAAATGCCTAGAAGCCAGTTTCTGGAGTTTTTGTATAAGTACGGGTGTATAAGAACACAGAAGAAGCAGAAGGTGTTTTATTGGTATTCTGTTAATCATGATGTGTTGTTTTGTGATGCTGTTGAGCGAGAGAGTAGAAGAGATAGTTATCTTAGTAATTATTATCACAATTATAATAATATTACTCCTATTAGTCATAATACTATAAATAATACTTCTAATAATACTATAAATAATACTTTAAATAATACTTTAAATAATACTATAAATGGTAATTATAATATTTTAAATAATAATAAAATAAGTAGTAATACTAAAATAAGTAGTAATACTAATCCTTATATACAAAGATTAGTAAAAATGAGTGAAAGTGAAAAAGAATTAGAATTAAAAAAATTAAAAGATTTAGAAATACCAATTAATACAAATATAAATATTAGCAATACCACTACATCTACTAATACTGCAACTAATAATATTAATAATACTAATAATAATGATATAAATAATAATATAGATATTAATATTAAGAAATTGGAAGAGGATATTTTAGAATCTAATAATTTACAATACTTCAAAGATAAAATATTTGGAACAGACATTACTAATAGTAATAATAATAGTAATAATTTAAATACTAATAATAGTAATAATTTAAATACAAAGATTATTAAAAATAATAATAGTAATAAAAATTTAGATATAGAAAGTAAAATTAATGAAATAGAAAAAGATAGTATTAATGAATTTAGAAGATATTAAAAAATATTAATAATAATTAGAATATTATTAATAATAATATTAGTAATTAGAATTTAATAATTAAAGTATGAAGTTAGTAAAATAATTTTTTTAATTATCAAATTAAATTTAATAATAATTTAAATTATTAACTGATAAGTTTTATTATTTTAAAAAATTTTTTATTTATTTATTATTATTATTTATAGTTAGATACTTATTTATTATTATTTTATTTTTTATTACTATTATTTATAGTTAGTTAGATATTTAATTTAAAATAGTAATTAAAAAAATTTACCAAACTAAATAAAAAATAATAATAAAAAATAATAATAAAAAATAATAATAAAAATAATAATTAAATTTTATTAAAAAATTCTTAAAAAAAACATTTACTAAAAATAACACTAATTAAATAACTAAAAATTTTTAAAATAAATAAATAAAAAAAAATTTGATAAAAAAATTTTCTAAATAAAAAAATAAAAATTAAAAAAAAAACAAAAAATTAAAAATAATAAAAATTAAAAAGAATGCCACCAACCCCCATCCTCGAAAACGAATCTCTAAGGAACTGATCGAACTCCAAAAAGAACTTTCAAAATCGGACTCAACCTTAAAATGTTTCAAAGTTCACCCTAACCCTGACAAACCAAACGAGCTAAATATCCAACTAATAGCACCTAAGGGGTCGATGTATTATGGCGGGTTGTTCGAGCTGAAATTGACGTTCCCAATCGATTACCCATTCAAACCGCCCAAGATAGTGTTCGTGACCAAAATATACCATCCTAACATAAACTCGTCTGGATACATCTGTCTGGACATTTTGGGGGAGCAGTGGTCGCCTGCCCTCACTATCAGCAAAATATGTATCAGTTTGGTCAGTTGGTTGGATGAGCCGAACCCTGCAGATCCCCTCGTTCCTGAGATAGCCAGATTGTACACTAAAGATAAGAAAGCGTACGCTCAGAAGGTTCGGGAGGCTGTAGAGAAATATGCAATGACAACTTCTGAAAAGGCAAAATTGGCAGAGTACAGAAAAAATAGGAAATGTAATAATAGCGACAGTAATATTGATAATATTAATAATAATATTAATAATAGGTGTGATAAGTGTGAAATTAAATATGATGATAATAATAATATTATTAGTATTAAGTGTTATAATATTAAGTGCAGTAATAATAATGATAAAAAATGTAATAAGAAGTGTAATAAGAAATGTGATGATGAAATGAAAATTTTAGAAGAAATTGAGAGGTGCAGATTTGAAAATAATGATAAAAATAATAAAAACTTAAATTGAATTTTAAATGTTATTAAATATTATTAATATTAATTATTTATAATATTTTAGTTTTATTTAATATTAATTATTTATAATATTACCATTTATAGAAATTTAATTATAAATACAATATAATTTAATAATAATTATTAGTATGTACAGTTTAAAAAATACTTTATATTTAAATAATTATAAAAGATTGTTTTTAGTATTTTGTTTTAAAGCTATTTTATAGCATTTAATAATTAATTTTCTATATATAGAAATATTTTTATAAAATATTTTAAATTAATATTCATTGTACTATAATTAATATTTTATTATTATTTAAAATTTAATTATAACTTATTACCAAACTCTTATAATATAGTTTTTATATTTTAAATATACATCACAATCCATATAAATAAACAATAATTATATGTGTAATTATTCTACATGTCAGTAAAATTATATGATTAATTAATTAAGATATATATATATTTGTAATACCTGTCTGTGAATATTGTTTTTTATCATTTTTAATATTTTATAATAATCGTCTACCCAATAGTTTCATAAAAATTTTTCAAGATTTTTTGATTATAAATTTTTTAATAATCTTTGAAACAGCTAAGTATAACTTTTCTTTTACCTTATATTTATATAAAATTAATAATATTTTTTTAGTATATTTGTTATATTTTTTTTTGTGAACCTCTCTTTCTCATACACTCTAATATGTATTTTCGTCAAAGTGCTGTTTTAGTTTTTCCTAGAACATATTTTAAGTTAAAAAATTTTAATATACAAAAGAAAATAAATGCTTTAAACCATAAAATAATGCTCAAAATATTTTTAAATTCATGCATGAAAGTAGATTAATCCATAAAGAGATGTGGTGTAAGACATGTAGAAACCAATTAAATTGGAAAGAATTAAAGCAGATAATGGTTATATATCTAAATTTTAAGAGATGAAATGAGAAAAAAAAACTACATCTATATGAAAAGATTCTTTGTTTGAAAAATTTAAACAACTAATCTCTTAAAAATATAATTATCGTTATTTTTGAATTATTTCAAAAAATCAACACATATAAACAGATATATGAAAAATATAACATCAAGAAAGATAAATACAAATCAATTAAAAAAATTACAGGTTATCTGAAATGGATTAAATTAGATAAGATAGACAGTGAAAATAAGACGATTAGATTGATGAAATTTGAATTTATAAACACAAGTACAATAAAAGAAGAGTTATAAAGAATATTTATATGGTCAAGAATATATATAGAAAAGATAGGGATTTTTTTTATGGAATTACTAAAAGTAGAAACCTCGAAAGTTTAAAAAAAAAAACAGAAAAATTATTTAAACTAGTTATAAAATTATAACAGATGGTTTTAAAGAATATAATTTTATTAAAAACTTTTAAATCAATATCATGTAATAAATCATAATAAAAAGTTTATAGACAAAGAAGACCATCATATACATACTTAAAACATCTAAAATCTTTAGAAATAGGAAATTAAATAATTATAAAAGTATTCTGAGAATAAAATAAACTATTTTAAATATTCCTTTTTAGTATATTCTTCTTAAAATTGAAAAAAATCTCTTGAAATTTTTTTAATTAATTGATTAAACTTTAAATAGATCTAATTTTGTTGATAACATATTTATTTTTCATTAAAATGGTGTTTTACGGATCTATCTATATATCTGTACTTTGTAAAATATTTAATATAATTTGCATATACTTATAACTCTTAGAATATATAATTTAACTTGTAATCTCAAAACAATTAATTAAAATTTAGTAATTCTAAAATACTGAAAATAACAATCACATTCTAATATCTTACTGTTATATAATTTTTATCCATTTTTAGTAAATTTTTTAAATTTAATTCTAAAAATTTTAAATATATTTTTCTATTCAATTCTATTTATTACTATAAAAATTTTTAATATAATGTTCTATTCTGTTTACTATACGATTTTAAGTTGTTTTTATCAATTTACAAAATTATCCATTAAATCTATTCAATAATTTTTTAATTAAATTCTTCAATTATAAAATATCCATTTTAAAAAACTTTTTGGAAATTTTTAAAAACAACTTAAAATTGTATAGTAAATAGAATATTTTAATTTTGTTATTATAAATTCTAAAATACGTTTATAAATATATTAATAATAATATAAATAACTAGTAAAAATATATTTATAACTTTTACCCCTATTTTTTGGTGATAAATAAAATTATTAAAAAATAAAATAATTACACTTAAAAATTTTTTTAGATATTTTTTAATTATATATATTACTAATTTATCATTAATTCAATAAATTTTAGATAGTACTAATAAATAATTATTTTTAAAAAATAGGAGAATATTACTAAAATAGAAATAAATCTTTTAACGAAAATACCATTATTTATAGAAATATATACAATTTTAAAGATATATTTAAAACAATATTTTTTTAAAAAATTTAATTAAGTTCTTTTAGAATAATTTTTTTAGTATTTAAGTAATAAATTTTTAAAAATTATTACATGCAATTAAACATATTAACACTACAAAACAACATAATCTTAAAAATTTTTATTACAATCACACTAATTTTCAAATTAAAACTAATACAATCTAAACCCACTATAAATAAATTACCTAAAGTGGATATATGCATGACAGGCTGTCTATTTGATAAAGAAAAATATATGGAACCAATCTATAAAGACTCTGCACCTAAAGAATCATTATACCTATATCATTATATTAACTCAAATCAATTTGTACACACTGAATGTTTTATTATTAACATAGTGATATGTATGATGGAATTGGAATTGGATGAAAAAAATAATTATATATCAAGGTTCAATTCTTTTAACGCTATTCTATCAATAATGCGTGATATTCTTAAAGAGTTTCAAAATGTCAGACATTTTGATAAATTTCACCCTCTACAAAATAAAAAAATTTTAAAATTATTCGTGGATAAAATGGAAACAATTATAAAATTAAAACGTTTAACGGAAAGCATAAGCGAATTTACATTAAAAAATAAGAAAGGATTTAAATTGGTAAGTATAAATGAAAAAGACTCTTACATAAATGATGATAATGAAGATTTTTTTATTAAGCATATAGACGAAGAGTATATGAAAAATGTTACAATTATGAATATTTTAGAACTATATTACGATCCATCAATATTATATATAAATGATATATCAGATATTAAAAATTACGATGAAGATTTCATCAAAATGTTTTATAAAAAAGGAGTTCTTATAAATATAAATAAAAATTTTGATAAAATTGAAAATAAAATTGAGATACAAACTTTTTAAACAAAGTTGAAAAGGTATATATTTGTTTAGATAATAATTTTATTAAAGAATTTATTCAAATAACAGAAATACATAATAACTTTCACGAGATAATTGTGAAATGTTTAGATATTTGTGAGGAAACACCAAATTCTAATTTTTATAATTTAGATGACTGTAAAAATCTTTTTTTTGTAGAGAATGTTACTATTTCAACAAAAGATTACGGTGATTGTCTTCTTATATTGAATGAGATAAACAAAAATGCGCACTATATTGAAAATGTTGATCTATCTGTACTATATGTAGAGAATATTAGTCAAAATTCAGAATTTTATAATTCAATAAATTTAAAGAATATTAAGAAACTAAATTTTTATATTCATAGTATCTGTGTTGAAAACATTAATACATTTTATTTGAGCATTTACGAGTATTTTTATATGATTAATGAATTAATAGTTACGGTTATAAATGTTTTTTCATTAGATCTAGAAAACAATAATGATATCGATGAAATTGAATATACAAATAGAATATTAGAAAATAATGAGAATTTTGAAAAGTCTTTAAAGTTTATAGAGAATTCGAAATTAATAATAAAACAACCAACAATAAATATAATAAAAATTAATGATAGGTCTTATAAAAATATTAAATTCTTACCTAATGAAATCAAAGATTATTTTTATAATTTACTCGATGAAAGTCATTTAAAATTGGTTTTAAGGACTAAAAAATTAAACATTGATCGTTTTTATGATAACATACGGTTTTCTATGGGTAAAGACTTCTTAAATTTCCTATATCTAGATGAACTTATAATTAACAACAATAATATAATACTTGTAGAAAAGAATTACTATGTCAATAAATTTTATATTTTTCTTGATAAGATATTCTATTGGTTCTGATTTTACTGTTTTAATAGTTTTTTGATTAAAATTCTATAAAAATATTTGTTTCTTTTTAAATATTATTTTTAATTATTTAAATATTCATTAAGTTTATTTATTTTTTTGAAGTTAGTTCGTTTAATTGTGTATAATTATTTAAATTTAATATTCAGACATATTTCTTAAGTCTGATATAAATTGATAAAAAAATATTTTTTTTTATTAAAATTTTTTATAAATTAGTATCAAATTATATTTATAATCTAAACAAGATTATCATTATCAATAATATAAAATCTTTTTATTATATAAATTTTAGCTGCAGTGAGATATAGATAACCTAAAACATATTTTAAGTAAAAAGATTTTAATACATAATAGAAAATAAAGTTTGAAACTATAAGATAATGCTCAAAAAATTTTTTAAATTCTTGCATTGAAAGTAGATTAATCCATAAAGAGATGTGGCGTAAGATTTGCAGGAAACTAATGAAGTTAAAGAGAATTGAAATAGGGAATGTTTATATATCAGAATTTTAAGGGATAAAATGAGACTAAAAAACTATATAGATATGAAAAGATTGTTTGTTCGAAAGTTTTAAACAACTAATATCTTAAAAATATAATTATCGTTGTTTTTTAATCGACAAATATAAACAAATATGTGAGAAATATAACATCAAGAAAGATACATACAAATAAATAAATAAAAATAGGGGTTATTTGAAATAGATTAGAGAAATTTGAATTTTTAGGCACGAGTATATGAATTAAGAGTTAATAAAAAAAGTTATGACAGTTAAAGGTATATGTAGAGATATAGGATTTTATTAGAAAATTACTAAAAGTAGAGACCTTAAAAATTTTTGAAAAATAGCAGAAAAATTATTTAAACCAGCCCTACAATTATAACAGAAGGTTTGAAAGAATATAATTTTATTAAAAATGTTTAAAATAAATATCATGTAATAAATCATAATAAAAGATTTGTAGACAAAGAAAACTATCAGAACATGCTCAAAATAGAAAAAAATCTTTAGAAAAGGGAATAAAATATTTTAAAAAAATATCCATAAACCAAACGAATAATTTAATATATTTTTTTTATATACTAATCAAATTAAAATAACCGTAATTTTGCTAAGAATAATCTTATTCTCAATGATAATGGTGTTTTATGGAGCAAATATCAGCATCTTGCTGTATTTATTTTCTTAATAAAAAATATTAAAAAATTTTTTATTTGAAGTTTGAAATTAGGTGGATGTTTGATTTTAAAATTATTATACATGCAATTTGTGTTGTTTAATTGTGAATTTCAATCTATATTTTCAAACCTCTTTTAATTGGGACTCTTTGTTGATATTAAAAAATTATTAGAAAATTTTATGAATGTAAAAAAATTTATAAATAAAATTTCATTAATGTTCAGTTATTTATAATATTTCACTTGTGAATTCCAAAACGGATGACGCAATATTATTCCTCTAATAGAATTTTAAAAAAATTAAAAAAAAATTTTAAATAAAAAAAAATTATTATTATTATGAACAGATATTATATAGAAAATAACAAAACCAATTCTAAACATTTAATAAAGACAATTCAAAAGAAAGTTTTCCTATTCTTTTTACTATTTTTATTAATATTACCAAAAATAAATAAATGTAGTGATGAAAATGATAAATATTCTTCAATTATACAATGTTTAGAATGTGAAAAACCTTTTCATAACTCTCTATCATTATTATCACTAGGTAAAAAATTTTTACATTATGAATGTTTTTGTAATTTGGTAATTCGTATTTCAAACTTAGAATCCTATAAAAACATTGAATTTGTAAGTTTTTTAAAAAAGTTTGAAGAATTAGAAAATATCGAAAAAAATTTAACTAGTTTTTTTAAACTGTTTATTTCCAAAAATTTAGAAGAACAAAAAAATAAAAAACAAAAAAAAGAACAAAATATAAATTATAACTATCTTAATTATAGTTGTTTATTAAACTATATAAACATTAATGATTTAGAAAAAGCTTCTAAAAATTGTGATAACGTTAATTTTGAAAATCTATTAAAATTTTTTAATCATATGAAAACTATAAAATATCATATTGAATCATTCATATCAGGACTAAAAGAATATTTAACAATACATGAATATATAAAAATTAAAAAATTTTGTATTAATGATTATAATATTGCCAAAAAGCAAGAAGATATTGACAGTTATAATATGGAAGATTATTTAGATATTCTTTATGGTACGTATATTATTGATAACCAATTTCTAATAAATGATGAAAAGTCTTTAAATTTTATAGATAAATATCTAAATAATATACATATCATTTACAGAGATCATATTAAAAAAACAAATAATACTAATACTAAGATTAATAATACTAAGATTAATTTTAATGATACTAATGTTAATAGTCCATCATTAGAATATAATAATGAAACAAAATATTTATTTGAAACAGATGACGGATTACATAATATGAGAATTACAAACAAAAAAAACTTTATATTTACCTTTAAATGCAATCTTTCTTATAGATTTTTTCCTTTCTACAACAAACTTGAAAACTACATAGATAATTTCTTAAAAATATGTTTTGAAGATTATTTTGAAGACTTTTTTACTGATTGTAGTTTAAACCCTTAAAAAATGTTAAGAAATTCATACTAAAAGTAAAACAAACTAATAATTATGAAAATGGTGATGCTTTTTATTGTTTATATCTTACAACATTATTTTTAGATAAGAACACAACTGCCACAGATATTTTATTAATTGCAAATTCTACTAAAAAAAATTTTTGTGACTATTATGAACGTATTAAGAAATATTCTTGTTCATTTAAAAATGTTTATAATTTAGAAATAGAATTGAAGGATGTTTCTTGTTTTAATATTGATAAATTATTAAAATGTATTAATAAATTTTTTCCTAGAATTACTAAATTTAATTTTTACACTAAAAAGCTTTTATTGTAGGATATAGATTTTATATCATTAGTAAAAATAAAATGAATATTTATAATAATAAAGTTTATTATAATATGTCTGCTGGATGTTTAAAATTATTAAGGTCTACACGTCTAATTGTATATTCAACAAATGACGCTTTTTTCTCATTTAACGAATCATACTACAAATCTTTATTAAAAAAACATGAATTTAAAGCTAATAATCCAAATTTAATTTTAGTAAATATTATTTTAAGGATTTTCTTTGAATTTACTAAATTTGGATCAATATTTGATATTACAATTCCAAAATTATATATAGATCAATTTAAAGTAAATAAAAATGTAATTGAATTTTCAAGTATTTGTAATAAAGAAGATGGATATGATAGTGATAATAATAGTAATAAATATAAAATAAAATAAAATTATTATGAGGATGAATAAATAAATTATTTAAGTTAATAAAAATTAGCTATTATTTATTTAAAATATTCTATTAAAAGATAAATAAGATTTGATTCATTATATAAAAAAGTATTATAATCACAAATTAGTCATATTTAAAATATTTAATAATAGAATATTTTTTTATAAATTTATTTTAATACTTTATATGGATAATTAAAGATAAATTGAAATTAAAAATATAAAAAAAGATTTTAAATTAAAACCATTTTTAAAAGATAAAAATCTAATGACTATATTATTATATATAATATAATATTATATTAGATATTTTTAACTAATAATTTTAGAATATTATAAATTATTTACAATAAATTATACTCTTTTTAATAAATAATAAAAGGAGAATTTAACTTTTCTTTTATAAAATAAATATTATTATAATATTCAAATATAAAATTTTTAGTAATTTAAAAAAATTTAAAAAAATATAAAAAAAAATATAAAACAAAAGAAGACTTATAATTTAATTAATCACTTTGATAAAACAAAAAAACACTTTCAGACTTTCTGATATTTTCAAATTTAACAACACTTTTATTATTACCGTTAATACAAACCCAATAATTCTCTTTTTTAACGTACGCCATATAATGGTTATTTATAAATAGTATAATATAGGAAAGATCAAACGTACGAGTAGTATTAATATTAGTAGTACTACTATTTTCATCATTTATATTACAATTAAATACTATTTGTTCTTCATAACTGGTAAAATCTAGTTTTGATCCCATTAATTGAACAAATAAACATGTACAATCTGAATTGATTGTAATTGGAGAGTAGTTTGAAAAATAAAAATATTTAAAATCTACCAATTGGTTACCATTTATAAAATTTGACAAATTTTGTTTGTTACTACTTTTATCAGTATTATCGTTTATTTGTACAAACTTTGGAATACCTATAACAGCCTTATTATTATCATCATTGTTTGGTTTTTCATAATTAGGTAAAAGACCAGTTTGTTGGAATAATTCACCATTCCTAATATTATACACTTTCTTAATAAGAAAATTAAAAAGAAACTCAATATCAATATATCTTGGATTATTATCAGTTTTCTTAACATCCGAATATCCTTCTTCTGTAAGGTTTTTTCTAATTTTGTTTATATTATCATTAATAGACGATGCTTTACTTCCATTATTTTTTATGCAATCGCTGTACGTTTTTGAAAAGTTGTACCTGTTATCTTTTTCAAAGTATGTGAAGAATAGTTTTCTGAAGGTGTCGTTGTTGAGAATTCCATTTAGAATTGAGTCAAATGAACAATTATCATTTCCAGAATATACGGAGATTGTGTTGTTTAATATTTTTCGGTTAAAAATAGATAAGTTATTAAAAGGTTTAGTAACATTTTTTGTTTTTATAGGAGAATTTTTATTTGAAGTTTGTGGTAATGATTCAATAATATTACTTCTATTACAATTATCACTACCAATAATACTATTATTATCATTAATACTACAATTATCACTACTACAATTATCACTATTATTAGAATAATTATTTTTATTTTTTAATGGTACAACAGGATCATCTGAATCCAATTTTACAGAGTCATTTTTTGTATTTACTACAGTTTTATCATATTTACTACTTGAATTACCTTTATCTGTTTTTAGTAACGAATATACTACAATATAAACTATACAAAGCAAACTTGCAAAGAGTAAGAATATTATGATTAATCTTAAAATTTTTATAATATTATTCATATTTTTTTTTATTTTATTTTTTAAATAAATTAGCAAATTTTATTTATTTTTAATTAATCAATATTATAATTTATTATTGTAAATATTTTTCATACTCGGTAAAAATTATTAATATTAATATTATATGTATGATTCTTTATTTTATTATTAATATAAAAAATAAAAATTATATTTATCATTTAATAATATATTTATTAAACTAAGAAGATACATTCACAAAAATTTTTAATAAAAATATTATAAATTTTTATTAATGATTTTATTTTTTTTTAATACATATCTTACTCCTATATTGCCTATATAGAGCATACTTATACTCCTAATAGAGATGAATAGGATTACTAAAAATATATTTTCTAATTTTAATAAAATTTTTTTTTTTATAGAATGTAAAATATAAAAAATAATTATAAAGGAATAGATTAACAAAATATTTAAGTGTAATAATAATGATAGGACACAATATAAAAGATTTAATATAATATTTAAAAAATAAATTATTATATATATTCTAATATATATATATATCTGTATGTATATTTATTTATCTATATATGTGTATGTTATGATAATAATGACAATGTTCAAAATTTTTTTATCATTAGATATTTTATGTTATGAGTTAAATAGATTCTAAAAATACTGTTAATGAAAATTTCTACATAAAAAATTGTTAAAATTTAATTTTTATTATTAGTCATTTTTTTTTTTTTAATTTTAACAAAGGAGAGATTTATGAATATACAATGAAAATTATTATATAAATACTTTATAGAGCAGATTAATTTTAACATATATAATATATATTATATTTTTAAAAATTTAAATATTACTCTACCGGTTTTAGATAGGAATTAATTAATTTAGTTAATTAGTTAGTTTTTTTTTATAAAATACTTAGTAGGCTGAATTTGAATATGCAAGAATTTGAATACATTCTCAGGTTATCAAAAATATTAAAAAAATATTAAAAAAATATTAAAAATATGAACTAATCTAAACTAAACTAAAAAATTTCTTAATACAAAACAATTTTAAATTAACTTAGTAAAAATATTTAATATAAACTTTTTATTCTGAATAAGTTAATTTTTTAAGAATAGATAGGAATATTTCCTAAAGGGGGTTAAAAGATTTTATAAAAAGTATGAAAATAAAAATAGTAATTTTTAATCTTATTTGTAATTGAACAACGAAAAATATTATTATTAAAAAAATTAGAATGTATTAACAATTGTTAAGTATGAATATTAAGAAAGTTGTTGCTTATTGTATTTTGTATTAGAAAATTAAATTAAGTATAATGGTGAAAATTGGTACATTTTTTATATTTGAGATGATAATATTAATATTTATAAATATTATTATTCATAAAAATAAATAAAAATTTAGAATTAAAAACTGAATAATATACACGAATCTAAATTATTAATTATATATAAAAATATATAATATATATATATTTAAGTATAGTTGATATTGAGGAACAGAAGAATAAATATTTATTTTTTTAGAACGAAAATTTTTTAATTTCTTTTTGTTATACCTGTGACGTAATATACAAATATATATATAACTAATAATATTAAATACTAATAT
>NW_027293582.1:0-839 GCF_016086655.4 Lepeophtheirus salmonis | reverse complement strand
ATTTTCTACTTTAAAAAAACAGAATGAATTGGAGTCAGGAACGGTCAATTAAACAATGGAAAAGGTTAGAAAAGAAACAAGGGTATATGTGAGTAACCAGGCTAAAAGTTTCTACTTCTTTTGACTGGTTTTCCAAAAATGTAAAATAATCGATAATTCGATCCCTATGACTATGAACGCAGTAGTTTCAAACAGAAATAATGCTGATTGTGGATGCTTAAAAAGAACAGAATCTCCTCAAAGACCTAGAACCCTACCTTTTAAATGCATGGAGATGAATATACCTTTTGATGAGAAAGTGGTTATTGGATAATTATGTAGTGTCCTCGTTTAATACGTGCCCTAATCAATCTCTACCTAATGTAAAGAGACTTCTTATTAAGATTCTGCTTGGGGATAATTACGTTCCAAATGCAGTTCATCCCACTTCATTAATACCTATACAATGGAAGGGCAAAGTAGAGGAAACCCTCAAAAACGATTAAAAGATGGGAATTATGCAACAATTTCCCATGTGGGAGCCAAGTTAATGGTGTCATATAATTGTTTAGAATTTTTGATTGCAGGATTCAACCCTTGCCTAATTATATATATACCATCAATTTATTTCCAAATTCCAAATCTATAACCCATGGTTTGCAATTAACAACCAAGTTGTTCCTAATGGTAGAATAAGGAAAATTATGGAACTATTTAAACGCTTGCTCATTCCAAAAACGGTGTATGTTTGGAACAGTGTACTGAACAAGTCTTTTGAAAAGGCAAAAAATCTAGTTATAGAAAAGATTATAGAGGCGTACAAATATGTAGCATACAAGCTACATGCCCTTTTGAAGACA
>NW_027293581.1:0-4756 GCF_016086655.4 Lepeophtheirus salmonis | reverse complement strand
AACAACAAAATATTTTGGAAAAGAAACTGTAAAATTAAGTTTAAAATTAAAAAATATCAAATATTACATTTTTTGGAGACAAATTTCTAAGATCTATAGTTATTCATAGACAATTAAATTTTTTGAACAAATAAAATTCAAATTATAAATTTTCTAGTAAAAATCAAAAAATCCTTAACTATTGGGGGGATAAAGCCCCTCCAGCCCTCCCCTGCGGACGCCGATCATAACTGTTTCCCTAATCCTGGTTACAAATAGAAAACTACACCAACAAACAAACGGAGACGTTTAAATAACCTCCTTCCAACTTTGTTGGCGGAGGTAAATATATAATTTTTCCAAAATTATATTTTGGGAGAATTTAAGTAATTTTCAAAAATGGTCGTTTTTATTCCAAACAAGTTTGTTTTTTTAGTTTGAGCCATATTGTATCCCAAAACTACTTTCAATGTGCATATTTATTGCTAAATGTATGAAAACCATTTGAAAGCAAACGGATACCTCAAAGAGATGATATGCACTTTTTCCTTGAAATGCATAAATAAATATATGTAAATACCAACAAGTCAATAACCATAATTTCGAACTATACATCGAAAAAGTCTGTAAATATCTTATAGGCTTTAGTATAATTTGACGAGTATTGTAACTAATTTCAAAGTCACATAAATTATATGTGGGTGTGGGAGCATACGCTACATTTAATCACTGTTAATGTCATATATCACCAGAGTATTCGTAGAAATATATATATTCTTAGTAGAGCATTGACATGGGTTGTACCAGGGTTCGGTTTGGAATGTTTTCACTAAAGCATTAAACGAAGTAGCACATCGAGCACTGTTAGCCTGAGAAAATAGTATGACTTATTTTTGCCATAATATTTCGCAAGGTGTCACTTTCTATGACGTCACTCATTTATTTATTGTATCTACTACGTAGTATTAATAAAAAGTTTGAATAAGTACTAATACGTATATAAAAATAGTCTTAAATATTTTATATTTACATTTTATTATAAAGCAAATTTGAAGCAAATTACTCAAAATAATGGGTCATTTTAACGTCCGAAGATGTAAAAATAGAACTGAGTTAAAATTCCAAAAGCTTCATGGAAACGTTCGCTTTTTTAAATTTCCCATTCCAAAAAATCCAAAAGAATCGCAAGAAGAACAAAATCAAATCTTAAATATCTTCCTAATTGGAAACCAGCTGACAATTATGTATGTGAAAATCATTTTGAACATGAAATGTTTTTCCTAGGACATCACCAAAGGCCAGAAAGTATCTAAAGCACAATGTTGTTCCAACCATAACTTATGGGTGTAAAACTGATCATACCTATGGTATGAAAGCTCAATTTTTTTGGCAGAACAAATGGATTTCGTAGCCTCTCCAGATGATATGATACAGGAAGTATCAACAATGACACATTTGGATATGATGAGAGAAGTCCGACTTGAGTCTTTGTGTCATAATTACTTAGACAAGATTAAAGCATTACATCTTCCCTTAAAAACTACCAAACACATAAACAAAGAGCCAAGTAATTTTCGGAAGGGAAGTATATCGTGGGTAAAAATATTTCAAGATGATGTCCTAAAAAATCTCAGTGTAAGAAATTCGAAAAATAGAAAATTTATGAATGAGTCAATTAAAGGGGACCTCAAATTAAGAATGGCATGTGGTAAATCTGGTTATGAATAATATAGAGAATATTTACCTCTTTCATTTGTAAGGAGCCTTTCAGAAAAGAACCGAGTTTTTTTATATTCAACGAAGGAATTTTGCATAAAGTTTTTGATATACTAAAAATGAGGGTTAGAACTATGACAAAGATGGATAGGAAAGCTTCTTTGACTTTAGACGAAAGCTCAATTAAAGTTTCTGTAGATTATGACGGAAAAAAGAAATTCAAAGCAAGATATTTTGTAAAATATTTAGAAAATCGAATAAAAATGATCAAATTTCAAATGCTTAGCATGTTTTAGGAGATGCTATTGAAGTTATTTGAATGTTTGAGCATGTCTCTCCAGCAATTTTTTTGTCTCCTATCAAAACTTGAACTCTTCACTTTCTCTGTACAAAAATTTTAAAGTCGAGAAATGTCTAAAAGTGTTCTTTTTTCCGAAGAACAAAGGCAAGGTTTTTGGGGCGTGCGTATTTAAAATTTACAACTTTTGTAAAAAGAAAATTGAAAAAAAATGTGCTTTCTTCAAATTATCAGGGTTACCAAGTTGATTTTTGGCTTCTTTTTTTTTTAGCATGCCCAAAATATCAAAATTACCTAATTTTCCTTTAAATTATTTTTCCTCACGACATTTTGCATTAAAGTATTTCGCCTTTCGTCATTTTGCCTTAAAGCTATTTTGCCTCAAGAATATTTCGCCTTAATATATAAATTAATGAAGTGAATATGTCGTGTTTGGTATTTTTAGTTAAAATATGTAATGAGTAATTCTATAAAAACTCATTAAATTGTTATTATTTTTTGTTGGGACAACTGTGGAATCCTGTCCCAAAATTTCAATTCATACACCAACAAAATCTCACTAGGCAATATATATGTAATAAAATTATTTTGATAAGAAAAAAAATATGGCAACGATTGGAAACGAAATATTGCTTATCACTTCTCCATTAGTAAGGATTATTAGACATGATGGATTAACAATACTAAAAAGACTCATATATTTATGAACAAGTATAATATGAGGCAAGAGATTAATTCCATCATTATTCCAACAGAAAAAAAAAACATTTAATTCATTTTATAGTAAGTTATATTCAACCAATTTCAAAAAAATAAATAATAATAACGTATAAACATCCTTTATATATACATAAAGGCGAAATATACTTGAGGCAAAATGGATTTCAGTCAAAATGTCCTGATATAAAATAGTTTAAGGCAAAATTACCGGCACCACCTTAAATATACTCAATTTTAATGACTAATAAGATCATTTTCATTTTCGACGCCTTATAACGAAGAGATTTCTATTTTAATGTATGTAAATCCCTTTTTTCTTTTATAATGTACAAATATTTGACCACTAAATCATATTTTAACTACTTATACAGACCTCTGAATAACATTGTCTAAAAGAATATCAATATGTATGAAGAAAAAAAAATCTAATTTTTTATGGTAAAATAGGAACGAAATGAAATAAGGTTAGAAATTGAATTGAATTATTTCAAATTGAATCATATACGACTAGCTTTTGAAAATAAGCAAAGAGCACATGTATTTTCCTTGCAGTTGTTTTCATTGAAAGCAGATGATTCTACGTCTAATAAGCTCAAAAATATAATAATTTTAAATTGTATTGATTTTATATTTATAAAATTATCAATTGACTGAATTTAGTTTATTTTTAATTTCGAATACATCTCGCCAAAAATTTCTCATATCAAGATATTTATTTACAACATCAATTCTAGAGGAGTACATGCATGAATAATTCATTCAATATAATCGCGATTGGCTTCAATAACAGCCTTGATACCTATGTCTGAAACATTGGAATGCCTTTTTTTTTTTTTTTTTTTTTTTTTTTTTTTTTTTTAATAGAAATTTATAATCCTTATTGGAGTAACACTTGTTAAAAGATCAAATAGGTAAACATCAATTTTTTTAACACCAAATACATGATGTATAAATTATGTCAGCTATTTTTTATATTTCTAATCTTCTATGAAAGCATATTTCGTAAAATATAGTAAGTATTTGAATTAACTCAAAGTACAATGTCAAATACAAGGTTTAAAATAAATAATAACATATATTTGACTGACATAATATTAAAGTTAAAAAAGATTGATTATAATGTTATAACCAACAAGACCGTTATCATTTTTAATTATGGAGGTTATACACATAACGAGGCCTGTACTACAACAAAACTCTACGCGGGCAAAATCCCTTTAGGACAAAGAACCCTCGATATAAAAACCTCTGATGGCTAATAAAATAGCCATTTGAAAAGTATCATTTTTATACGCCTGTTTACGACCGGTTTTTCTAAAAAAAAAATGATTGATAACGAATCACTTCGCGTTATAAATTTTGACCTTATATGTAAAAATGTAATCAATAACCAAACCATTGTAATATTAATATTTATTAAATCAGATGTTGTGGCATTTAAAGATGTTTGATATTTCAAAGATTAGATTGGAGGCTCCCATACGAGAGTGAGATTTAGGTCTCACAAATATTGTAAGGGTGAGAAAAAACTTAAATCTTACATGGCTAAAAATAATTTAAGTTATGTAATAACCATTTTTGGTCATTGCAAAACACGAATTTAAATAGATACCTGTTTGGAAATTGAATAGCTATGGGATCAAACTAAATATTAAAACTTGTGTGAAAGCTTCAAATATATTGGGGACAGATGTCAAACTAACGGATTTCCATCTAGAAGTAATTTTTTTTTTAAAAGGACTAGATAAGCTATTAAATTTAAACTCCATGATATTTCCCGAAAATTCCTATTGAAAGAATACCACCTGCCTACAATTGGGCAATCCCAGATATCTAAATCATTGTTATGTATTTAATATTTCCTTACATGTTCTTAACTTCTTGTATATTCGTCTATGTATTATAAGTACTGTGTTTTACGTATTATAAATAGTCCTGTATTGTGTAAATAAATTAGAGTATAGTTAGAATACACATGATCCTATTAACAGTGTTACATTATTCCTCCACGTGAATTCTTCTCCTCATTTCTTTCGGTCATCC
>NW_027293580.1:0-3029 GCF_016086655.4 Lepeophtheirus salmonis | reverse complement strand
AATGTGAATAAAAGGGATTATTTATTTTAATGATGATTATTATCCTGAGTTAAGAAATATTTGTATATTTGGAAAGGAATATGAATAAAATTATGATTGTTCCCATCAAACCATGACAGAGTATTTATTGACCAGGGTGTGATGTATACCTAAATATGGAATAAATTTTAATAGACTTGATAATCTTTTTTCATATCATCAATATGTCGATTTTCTTAATTATTTCTTATCTTAATCAGTCATTCAATTACATGAATCAACTTGCCCCATGACATGTATCAACTTACTCCTACCCTGAGGTAAGTTGATACATTTGCCAATTTTTATATTATTGAAAACATAAGAAAGAATATCATATACATATATGCATAGTGACTTTTGGCTAGGTAACCCTTTTGACTACCTAGTTGAAAAATATTAGACAAAATAGATGGTTCTGAACTTTGAGGACGTAAAAACCAAAACGTGTATCAACTTACCTCACCTTCCCCCTATCTTATATTTTCTAAAGCTATTATCTTTATTCTTTAATTTTTGAGCAGAGAATATGCCTATTTTCTTGCGTGATGCGGAGAAGGATTTGTGTTTACTTCCTTAATCTAACAGCTATTTTTATTTAACATTACGACAGCTAAGCTTCTATCCTCTCAAACATTCTTAAACTATTTAGTGTTACAATGTTTATTTTTGTTTTTATTTTTTAAATACCAACAATGTAACCCTGATGATTTTTTGCAGAGTTATAAATGAAAATCCTTGTGGGATTTGCAGTAGAATACAGGACTGCCATCGGAAAAAATTATTGCCTATTGTTTGTGTTTATTACCTTCATCTTATGGTTGATAACAGAGAGGATCACTTTTTAAGATATTGTAAAAGTTGACGATTTACAACTCTTTAAATACAATCCCATAACGAGATATATATCGAAGAAAGGGATCATGGCCATGACTGGGATTGACTACCTTGAGATTAAAATCGTATTTATTTACTAGTGGGAGTACATGGCATTGCTTGGAGTTATTAGGTGTTGACGACAAATATTCGGAAAAACTATGCTTAAAAAAAAAATATATATGTATTTTATCATCAAACGTATATCTGAATATAATTTTAAAAAATACGACTTTATTAATATGGAATAAAAAATATGAAATTAATTATTTTTACTTTTAGAATGCACTATTAATGATTGCATTTGGGAATGAAACCTACGCATAGTGTTGTACTCAGGGTATAGTTACAGATCGACATTGCAATCATTCTTGTCTATATGTCCTTGCTATATACATAAATGATTTGTGTTTATTTCCTTCCTCACACTGCTGCTTGTAGCTGATCTACTAAAATGACATATCATTTAGTTGCTCTTCCCCCAAACATTCTTCAAATTGTAAGACCGTTACCATGTCATTTATTGGTTTCCACTTTAATAAATACCAACTGTTCTCCATTTGATAAATATATCAACCCTATACTCCTAAGATGGAGTCACTGAATATTTATGATCTTATCTAAACGCTCTCCATCTGTAGAATAAATAAAGACACACACTGCGTGTGCATATATGTAATATAAGTTTAAAAAAAGAAAGAATTAATTCGATGGAACAACGCAGCTCAATGGACAACGTGCTAGGAAGAAATTAACCTATTGAACTGACTGTACCTAGGGTACTGGTCTCGTTCCTTCCTACATTACAGGGTGTTTGGGATATCTCTGCCACGAAAATGATGTTTTCTTTCAAACGTAATTTTTCCTCTAACCAGTTACCAAATTAAAAAAAATAAAACCAAATTCTTAAATCTTGATAGATTTTAATTTATTTTATTAAATAAAATCACTTCTTACTTCAATTAAAGTCTCTATACGTGGCAAAAAGTGCGAACATGCCGTCCCCACTTGGTCCCTTGGCAATTCCTGGAATGCCTTCTTAATGTGACGGATAAGTTCGTCTTTGGTGTTGCAAAAGTTCGGTTATTTTGTCGTTCCATTGCGCTGCACTCACACAAACTCCACCTGACGAGTTTAAAAGCTATAAGTCCGATGAGATAAAGTCGTAAAAATTATCTTTGAGCCATGTGTAACTTTTTTTCGAGGTGTGGCAGGGGGCAAGTCCTGTTTTCACATGTAAGCCCCCCATTGGTTACCATGATGATCTAAAGCTTAACCTTGGTCTCTAAGACATCTAGATACGCATCAGTATTGACTCTTGACCTTGGGAGATCACATGAGAAGGTATGACGTGGCCAACGAAAACAGCATGACATGGACGACAACTTTTTAAAATCGACATATCGAATAAAAAGTGTAGAAAATTGTTGTATTACTAACTTTTGCTTCAAAGTTTGCTATTAAAATTGCACAAAATAAAAATATGTAGAAGTGAACAAGGCTTTTAATATTGTATAATTTTTGAGTTCTCAACCTGTACACACGGTACTTCACTTCAAGATGAGGAATGAAAAAAAAAAAATTGATGCTATCTCCATATCAATGTAGCATAGACTCATTTCATGTTTTACATACATACATAGAGTAATATTTGATGGGGCAACCACCAGATGACTCAAGTGTTTCGTATTTGTAATGTTTCCCAGAAACTTTTTCTTATTGACTTTATTTTATAACCAAATACTTTTATTTACAAACTAACTACGTATTAGGGTTGAGCCCCATTCTGAGACCAAACTTTTTACCGGTTTTAAATCATCTTAGGCACGGCGTGACCTCGCTTGCCCGGAAATATACAGTGTATTTTGTTGTCAACTGTTAATGTTCCCTCTTCTTTTTCTTAACTCTATGCAACAACATGCTAATATCGCTGGCTAAAACCCACATTTAATATTATTATTATATCATAGAACACTCAAATGACCCTTAAAATTTTCAATTGCCTTTAAATCCATTTTTGAATAATCACGTTCTTTTTGTAGTATAATGTCTATTCAGATCCATATTTTGAAATAAAATAACAATACAGATGAACATTTAATGTAAAACAATTGAATACCGACCTTCCAGCATGC
>NW_027293579.1:0-951 GCF_016086655.4 Lepeophtheirus salmonis | reverse complement strand
GTAGTGTGTAGTGGTGGTAGTGGTAGTGGTGGTAGTGGTATGTAGTAGTAGTAGTGGTAGTAGTGGTAGTGTTACCTGTGGTAGTAGTAGTGGTGGTAGTAGTAGTAGTAGTAGTGTAGTAGTAGTAGTGGTAGTAGTAGTGGTAGTAGTAGTGGTAGTAGTGGTGGTGTAGTAGTGGTAGTGGTAGTGTTGTGGTAGTAGTAGTGGTAGTAGTGGTAGTGTGGTAGTAGTGGTAGTAGTGGTAGTAGTAGTAGTGTAGTAGTAGTAGTGTGTAGTGGTAGTAGTGGTAGTAGTAGTAGTAGTGGTAGTAGTAGTGTAGTAGTGGTGGTAGTGGTAGTGGTAGTAGTGGTAGTAGTAGTATAGTGGTGTAGTAGTAGTGGTAGTGTAGTGGTAGTAGTAGTGGTAGTAGTGGTAGTAGTGGTAGTAGTAGTGTAGTAGTAGTAGTAGTGGTAGTAGTGGTAGTAGTGGTAGTAGTGGTAGTAGTGGTAGTAGTAGTAGTAGTAGTAGTAGTAGTAGTAGTGGTAGTAGTAGTAGTAGTGGTAGTAGTGGTAGTAGTGGTAGTCTAGTAGTAGTGGTAGTAGTGGTAGTAGTGGTAGTAGTGGTAGTAGTGTAGTGGTGTAGTAGTGTAGTAGTGGTAGTGGTGGTAGTAGTAGTGGTAGTGGAGTAGTGGTAGTAGTAGTAGTAGTAGTGTAGTGGTAGTAGTGGTAGTAGTAGTGGTAGTGGTAGTAGTGTAGTAGTGGTAGTAGTGGTAGTAGTAGTAGTAGTAGTAGTAGTAGTGGTAGTAGTAGTAGTGTAGTGGTAGTGGTAGTAGTGGTAGTAGTAGTAGTGGTAGTAGTAGTGGTAGTAGTGTAGTAGTAGTAGTAGTAGTAGTAGTAGTAGTGTGTAGTAGTGGTAGTGGTAGTGGTAGTAGTAGTGGTAGTAGTAGTAGTAGTAGTAGTAGTGGTAGTGGTA
>NW_027293578.1:0-579 GCF_016086655.4 Lepeophtheirus salmonis | reverse complement strand
AAATCTGACAAGTCATTTATTGTATGTAATTGTAGAAAAACGCGTGCAAGGAGAAGGGGGAAAAATACATATGGTATCATTGTTTAAAATACTGATGTGATTATCATCTGCCTGCTTTATTATGATTTTTGAGGGTATAACGAAAGTATTGAGTAGTAAAATGTTTAATGAAGATATACTACGTATAATTGACTTAGACGTTTTTTATCCGTTACAATAGATTTGAAAACGTCACACTCCATGAAATTGTAATTCATTATGAACCTTATTCTCAGAATAATAGCTAATGAAACGACAAAGTAGAGTATTTCGAAATATATTTGAAGTTCCAAGTTTAAAAAAGAAGGCTTTAATTAAATATAATCTACATACTAAAAAATAAACCATCATACATTTATGTTAAATATACAAAATTAAATAATTGGAATCATATAACTAATAACAATAAATTATATATACAGAATATTGAAATAACCGATGAGATCTAACTAATTATTAATAATAAAGTAAATGTCAAGATCATAAAATTGGACAATAAATATACTAATAAAAAAAATGTTAGAAATAAATCCATTTTAA
>NW_027293577.1:0-657 GCF_016086655.4 Lepeophtheirus salmonis | reverse complement strand
GGCCTTATGAGCAGGTGATGAGTCCTTCTGGAATATATATGGCTTCCCATCAGTGACTTCATTCATCCATGGGATGGCCATGTCCTTGGGAACGTCATTGTAGACCTCCTTGGTCACCATTTGGTCCTTTTGAAAGAAATGGGGACATAACTTATCTCCCTGTGCTGATGACCGCGAGGACCATAACCGAAACTGGATTCCTAGTATTCGGATTCTAGTTATCTCCTGTGCAGATTGTCCTGTGCGGTGATCCTCGATGATGGAAATTCTCCTGACTACTTCTATGCTTGAACGACGAGATACTCAAAAATCTGCTATTAAATTCGACAGCTAACACATTTAGCTTGTAAGAAGTATTAAATACTTTATCATAAAATCTCTCCAATGCTCATAATTAGTCGTGAAATTACCTTGTCCACCCTGTATAGCAATAAAATAGGAAGAAATTACTCCAATATCGATCTTCCATTGAACTCGGAGTCCAAAAAGGACTTACCGAGTGGTCCATTAAAATATGAACACTTTGAATTTTAGACTTCAACAAGATACAATTTTCAAGAAAATTAATACTATAAATAGATTTTTGTCTGAGGTCTCTGAATGATCAATGTAGCTGCCCTTAGCAGCAATGATGGCTTCCAGGCAGTGGAAGGGCTA
>NW_027293576.1:0-538 GCF_016086655.4 Lepeophtheirus salmonis | reverse complement strand
CTGCACAAACTAAGCAATTGCTTGAAAAGTGCTTCTATGACGTTACCCTCTATCTACACTAATAAATCAGGGGTAGGAATAAATACTCCCTTTTCTGTTCCTATTTATTTTGGTACTGTGATTAATGATCATAGTAGAGGAGATAGTACAAAATGGAACTTTAGAATCAAAAAGGATGATTGGCTAGTATCAGCGGTGTCAAGTAGCCCAGAAAAATTCAAAATAGATGGATAAAAAATAAAGTTTTGTACCAAAAAGACAAATGGATTAAATATCCAAGATGGACAGTATTGATGAGAGTGGAATACTGGTTAAATATTTATACAGAAAAACAGTGTTAAAATTTGTGTATTGAACTTTTTTTAAATTTTTTATTTCTTTATAGTTTTACATTGTGATTCTATGAGCATTTTTATTGTTAAAGTATTGTTGGATGGTTTAAGTAGTACTTTTGTAATCAGCGATATAATATGCCATATCGCAATTGATCGCGGATCAGAAAAAAACTTCAATCTACATGCCTTGTAATAAGTTACTT
>NW_027293575.1:0-525 GCF_016086655.4 Lepeophtheirus salmonis | reverse complement strand
CAAGATCTTTTCCCAAAATTTGCCACAAGGATGTCACAGAGATGACGTCGTTTTTTAAACCTATCAACGTAAAATGTGAGCGTTCCCATTGAAAAACCATTAGTTACTTTTTGTAGAATATCATGAGGTAAAGTAGGCAAGAATTGACCAATGCTGCATCCAAAATGATATGATATTCTGAGATATAATCTTTTCACACCTATTTTTGTTCTGACCATAGACACAAGCATATCATGTAGGTGAACACCGCCCATGTTCAGATTGTGATCTTATATTTGTTAAAAAAAGTCAAAATAACTTTGATCTTATACCGGAGCCAAATTTCCGAACTGGCTTCAATCCTTTTCGTTACATCATCAGTATATAGGCCAATTAGATGTGGAGTCCGACAATAAGAGACACCACACCTCAAATACTTTTTCGTAATTCTTCTTATTGGTTCATCGATGGCAGATATAAACAGCTAGGGGGCGACTGGGCATCCTTGTCTACAGCTCTTTCTAATAGAATGGGTTCACTCATTCT
>NW_027293574.1:0-79759 GCF_016086655.4 Lepeophtheirus salmonis | reverse complement strand
TATCTCAATAAAATAAGTTTGAACATTTAATCAGTCTTCAACAAATCAAATCTTGACAAATATTTTTGATAATGAAAAGTGTAGTACAACATTATTACTAACAAATTTTAAAGTTTCAGTCAAAATGTTTTTTTTGTATAAAAGTTTAGGTAAATTTAGTTACTTATGTTAAAAAGTAATAATTTTAATCAATTACCAAAAAAAAAAGAATTTGTATATATCTACACATAGGTGGATATATTAGTTTACTTTTTCTTCACAAGGAGCAACTGCTTAGCGCAGTTGTCGCTGCTTCTTTTCTTCTTTTGTTTCTCCTGCTGCTACGTTGCCTATAGTTAGTACTGTAATGCTCTCTAACCCATGCAACTACATACACACGCACTTATGCGCACGCTGAATTATGATTGGCTCTGTGTTGTAGTTGAAACAGTTACAGCAACTTCTCTGAAGAAATATTAGTCATGAAAACAAAAACTATTATTAATATATTTTTTGCTTATTTTTCAAAAATGACTACATCCTAGCCAAAAAAGATTGTATTATTACGACACTCTATATGTACTATCTTTATCAAGCGTTTTTTAGAAGACTCCCTTGATATAATTGCATAATTTTTTAATTAATGGAAAGAAAATATAAAAGTAATAATTCTTATATAAAATTTAAACTTAACATTTTCGACATTTGTTTGAAAACGTTTTTAAAACTATATTTGTTATGAATATTATGAAATTTAATATAGATTACGATCGTACTAAACCACATAATGAATAAATTGACTAAATCTTTTACCACCTTGCATGCTGTACTCCATTTTAATTTGAATGGAAAATTTACTTTGAGTACTACGTGAGAAAATAACAAAATATCCTAGTATCTTACTTTTTACACGTACACAATTTGACATTTTGTACAAAATGTTACGCATAATTTTCAATTTTTTATTAATAAATTATCTTTTGGATGGTTTTATTTAATACAAAGTCTATTTTTATACTTTTTTTTATATTGATTATTTTTTCATAAATTGTCCTCCTTTCTTAAACTTTCATGTGTGACTGACTGGCCCTAAAAACCCCGACTAAAATTCAATCAATAACAAAAATTATTAGTGGTGGCTTAAGTTGAGTTTCTTTTTTTGAATTTATATTTAATGAAAAAATAATCAACAATTCTTGTATTTTTTTTTAAATAACAGTTTAATACTTTATTTAAAAAATTTCAAAAGATTTTTCTTACATGCAAAAATATAACTAACTTTTTTTGAATAGGTTAATAATTTATTACATTGGATCGATTAGTTTTAAAATTTATGGAGAAGTAAAAAGTCTAAGATCGAATTTACAAAACAATAAACTACAAAACTAAATATGAATATATTGCAAAGAAAAGTTTAGAAATTCTTGAAATTGATACTTGATACATTTTTTTTCAAAAATTTGCTGCAAAAGAAAAACTTTTTCTCCAGAGTTTGAAAAAACAAAACTTAATTTTATAATTTTGTCTTTACAACGACTAGGGAACGAAAACACAAGTATTAAAATCTGTACCTACAACTCCGTCTCAGAAATAAATACAATATTAATAATACTGTAAGAAGACTAATATCGGTTGGAAAATTTGTTTTTCTCTCCCAATTATAACCATACAATAAAAACCCCATCCTGTTACATAGGAGTCACAAACATAATTAAATAAACATACTTTCCTCGGTGACTTTCATTACTCATATTATGAAGTTTTATCAATTAAGATTATAAATAATATAATTTAATATCATTCAAAAAATGTTGACAACTTTTCCAAAAGATAAATGGCTTCATTCCCTAGAAATGTTTAAGAAAAAAAATTCCATCCCTATCTTCTTTATGATTTATTATAGTCATTAGTTCATAATTCTACCTTTTTAGATTAATTTTTTCTTATTTATAGCTGTTTCTACATATTTATTTATTCAGAGGAGAGAGGGAGGGCTAACATATTAAAAATAGATACATTTATGTATATATCTAAGTAGTATTAGAGTAATAGATTAATTTGAATGAATAACTCCATTTTTATATACTTACAGGTTAGCAGAAATAAACATAAAATATTTTTATCCAAACTTACAAATTTGGCAAATTTTTTTGTACTATATCGTTATTTCTCTTTGCTAAGTTTTGTTCAAATAGCTTGAAGATTCCATCTACAGAAACAAAATTTGAAAATTATTGTCGACATTCAGGGTGATATCCCTGGTCACTAACTATGCCATAAAAAAGAGGAAAATGGATATTCATACAAAGTATTGAATCTCCAATATGCCTATGAGTGTGGTTTGCAGTGACGGAACTTTAATTTATAAAGATGCCCGCCTACTTTTGGAAAATATTCAACCAATCCAAAACACATTAACTAGATGAAAGTTCATATAAAAAATATTGAAAGACATTATATACCCACCAACCTTTGTTAAAAATAGTACCAAATTACAACTATCAGAGTCAATTATTTGCTATATTGAATCAGATCAAATGCCGAACCAAGCATTAAAATGAACACGTACAAAAATTTGAAAATCAAAAGAAGTTTAAATACAAAATAAAAAATTACAACAAAAACGGAGAGGCAAACCAGAGATATGTGAATTTAAACTTAATTCTGTGCGAATGAATTATTTTTAAAATAAACCAATCTAAAATTATATAAAACATATGTACAGAAATTATAAAAACTCAAATATGTAATTATAAATTAAGTCAGTTTTAAAAATTTGATAAAAACAACAATACATATTTAGCTTGCAAATGCAAATCATTTCCTCTCAAAATTTAGTAGTTTTGTACAAAATATAAATATATCTTGTGAAGATTTATTTTTGTTGAATTCAAATTGGACTAATGAGAAGCTCCTCTAATTCGTCTTTATTATGTACTTAAAATATCATCAAAATTCAGAGCTTTCAAAATTTAAAGAAGTATGTTCTAATGAAGTATCTTTAGCAAACATTATACAAAAAAAAAAAATACGATGCCACAATCCACAATTTATATATATTATTTTTATTTAGATCTCTAATCATATAAATATGTATTAGCTATTTCGTATAATATGGCTAATAACTATTTCAGAATATAAGATTTGATTCAATTGTAAAATAATATGAATACTGATGAAATACTATTTGAGAGTCATTTGTAATTAATAATGAAATATTGCATAATTTTCTCTTATATGGTATTGAAAAGTATTATAGGAAATATTTTACTCTCTGTTATTGAATATCCTTTTTATAATGAGATTAATTAACTAGCTTGATTAAAAACTCCTCTAAAATAGTAAAAGATCTTTATTTAGATATGTTTACAGCGACAACATTGGAGGTGCAACATTAAAATGGTGGAGAATTTAACAAACCAGACTCATCTGAAACTATGAAAAAAACTTGTAAATTACTTGTAATTGGAACAATGTTAATTTTATTCAAAAGAAAAAAATTTAATCACTTTATGTTGTGGAATTTGCTATTTTAGCTGATTTATAGGTAAACTTTAATTTTATTTTTTATTCTTTTAGTGTTTGTTTAAATCATACTCATCATTTCATTAATTTTATTTATCAGTCCCAAGTACTAAAAGGCTATACTCTTTGTTTTTTTCATTATATATCTTTTTTGTCAAATCAAATAAGTGGCAAAATGATCAGATAATATTCAAAAATATATTTACAATAATAATGATAAAAAAGAGTGTAACTTTTGTGCAAACTTTTGCCTTTTTCTAAATTATACTTTTTGTTCATAATTTATAAAATATGGCATTAACATATAACAAAAGAATTATTTTTTTAAATATATAAACACGTCATCAAAATATAAAATATAATGTTGAGAATCAGGTGTTTTTAAAAAACAAAAAATTACTATTTTCCACATATGAAACTTAAATTGTTTTTTGTAACTCCAACATTTCAAATACAATATTTATTAACAATTCCACAAATATATGATATTTTAAACAATATGCGCCACTACCAATTGTATTTCTTCTATAGTTTGTTTTCATCTGTCAATTGTCTTGTTATATTCTATATGTCATGTTTATTATGAGTTACAATATTCCTAAATTTTTATCCTTTAATATTTACGAATAGGAAGAAAAAAATAATATATCAATATAAACTGTCAAAAAATATAATATCATCCACCAGTAATATTACTTCCCTTAAAACAAATAAGTTTATATGTTATACGTTTTAAAACTTGTAATAATATTGTTGAGGTTAATAGGCTATTTTGCAAGTTTTTGTGACACGTGACTAAAAAATATAGGAGGATAAATTGATGTAATACAACAACAAGGACTTTGATTACAAAAAAAATAATAATCTTTTCTATTAAGTCAGTTTAGTTTCTAAATTAATTTTCTCTCAGGATAAAAAAGTTTCTTTTTTATGTTAAAAATTAAAATTTATGTGAGGAACTAAATAATAAGTAAGGTTTTTTTACCGGAATCCTAGCAAATATTAAGATTTCGCTATAACATAATATATAATGTGAAAATATAGGATTTTTGTAGATATATTTTTAAAAGAAATAATAAATTTGAAGTTTGTTTTACAGATTATTATATAGAATATTTGAGTAATTTATAAGTAAAAATTAACAAGGAATTTTTGGACAAAGCAGTTGAGTACACTATTTGACTGGTCCAAAAAAGAAAATAACGTGTCAAGCAGGATACTAAAGTCCAAATGACGATAATTTTCCGGAAATTTTGTTACCAGAAAGTGCCCATAATTGTCCAAAGTCCTGATTTGTTGAGGAAAATAATTTTTTTTTTTTAAATCCTGGCAAATCGATGAATGAAATCGCAGACATAAACGATGTAGTCTCTCATTTAACTATTAATAGTATAATAAATGAAGACTTAAGGTCCCATATATTTAAACATTCCAGGGAAAACTTTTAACCCCATCAAACAGGAAGAAAAGTGTCTCTTGGACCCAGGGTTTGATAAAGTTAAAACAGAATCCCCCCCAAAAAAAAAAAAGATCATGTCTAGTTCTTCCCACCTCAAAAATGAATCGGTCAAAACCAAAGTATAACTCGAGGAATAGATGGCTGAACCAAATCCTTGATACATTTTTAGGATTATGAAGGCCAAGGACCAACAGTAATTTATGGTTCTTGTCGTTGTTAGTAGCGAGGGTCAAGCTATACTGTCCTTATTCTTCATGCTTGGGCATTTTTTTTTACTCCAAAGACTTCAGCGAGATCTTAAGCATACTTCAAGATCAACTTTGGATCTGGCAGAGATACGGCGAACCTTATCACACCCTCGAATATAAGTAAATTTTCTTCTTGCTGTAATGAACATCCTGCTGAGTTCTTGGTTTCCTAAATCACTTGGATTGAACCCTTTAAAATACTTCCTTTTTTAGGGAGTCAATGTTTAACAGATATCCAATTAATATCCCTAAACACCAATCCAATATCCTGAGATTTGGGAAAAGAAATGTATTCCGGATTTTACCAAGTGGAACCGTCAAGTAGGCATTCGATATTTCCGGGGACATTATGAAACGTGTGGTTAAAGCTTTCCGTAACCCTCCGGGTGTGAACCATAATAATTTAGTTATGTATCAACAAATTACAAACTTATGTTATAGAGTTCATTACTTCACACTTATTAATTTTTTTGATATATTTTCATTTTAATTGTAATAACTCTACCATGAAAAATTGATATATATTTTAAACGCTTTATATGTGAAAATAACTAAACAATTCGTATCCTTTGCCAATTTTGCTTGTACAGAAGGAACATTTTTTTCTTTTTTGTTCAAACTTCCTTAAATGTTCATATTTATAAAAGTGAAATTATTTCTATTCGTTAGTTTAGATGATTGGGTTTGCCTCTGACGCCCTTCATAATAGTTAATCAAATTCTTGGGAAATACATCTTTGTAGTAAAGAACTGAAGTTTATTTGGATATCTAACGATATTGCTATTTGTGCATGCAGTTTTCTGTGTAAAGTACTACTTTTTACAACAAGTATCAGTATTTGTGTTTCATAAATATTAAGTAAAAGTAATACATTATAGGATTTAAAGACACGTAAGTACAAGACTCAATCTACTTGGCCCCTTACCTGCTATGAATTTATCCAAAAAACTCAACAAAGGTGTATGTTAAAAAAATATTTATATACAAAACCGAGTAGGTTTCAAATAAAACTTAAAAAGTTAAAGAAATATTATATATTGTATATCTGACAAAAGATGATTCAAGTGTATATTTTTACATTATAGAAATTGATAATTATGAATAAGGAGTGATATTATAAAACTGAACTTCTGAACTACTCAAAGTAATAAAGGGTAGTTCGTTTAAACATTTGCGATTTTCTCTGCCCATATTGCGTCTTTCTACAAACCGGTTCTAATAAAAGCAATTAATAATTTATTTATTACTTGGGGTTCGGGGTACTAAAACTATAAATTTGTTTATTAAAATAGTAACACCTGATTCCAGAGAAAGATAATATTTGTTATAAAAAGACGCTTTAATAAATTCAGAAGGTTGCTTGAATCAAACAAAATGATATCATTCAATTCAAATATATTTTAAAGATATATTTCCTTTTTAAAAAATAGCATTTATTTTGAAAATAGCTTCTTAACACAAAAAAGTACAAATATATCTATATCAAAAATTATAAGGCTTGGGCCTTGTTAATATTTAATAAAATTTCATTATTATTAATTATATCATAAATTAGACGATTATAAATATATTTAAAAATACAATTTTCTGTAATTTTGTAATTATAATACTGAACATTGTTGTTAAAATAAGAGGGTTTTTTTTCTATAAAAAAATGTGATTACTGAATTTTTGATTGATTATTTAATTGCATAGAACAATTTCCTTACAAAAAATGTTTATTTGATTTGTTATTTTATATTGTACATAAATGTAAAAGTTACTTTTAAATTACATTTTCTTAAATGAATGTGTATTACACTTACTTTTTCTCATGAACCATAAAAATAGGAATATATTATATATATTAAAAACTTAAGTAACTTAATTATTAATTGATTAAAGTTTGAATTAATTATAATAAAAGACGTTTGACAATAAAAATATGCCTGTTAATACTAAATAAGTCATATGTACATAATTGTAAATCGTATGCATTTTCGGTAACAAAAATAAACAAAAAATAACAGGGTTGATAACCCTGAAAATTTGAAATTATTTTAGAAAAGATCAATTTATCTGTCATAGCGTTTTATTAGATTTGCTATAAAAAATAAAAAAAAACAGATCCAATTTATGTATCCAATAAAGAATAACTAATTTACTATAATAGCTGCAAAAAAATTATGGATCATTTCCCTTTGAGTATGAGTCACATGTAAGTAATTAGACAACCAACTATACGATATGTTATTAGCATTTTTTTCCATTTTATATATTATTATAATTTAAGAGCAATATTCCATATTGGTTTATTTATTTGTCTGTCTTCTTTATTACAATGCTACTTTTATAACATCTTAAAATCTTTCTTCTCTAATAACAAAAGTTAAAAACCCAAAATCAATTGATAATATGATAATGCATTCTAAATAAAGGAATATAAATTGAAGTGGATAGTTCACAGCTTAAAAATATCTAAATTTAGTTCATTCAATAAACGTTAATCACACTAATTAGGTGTAGTTGAAAGATTATTGAAAAAATTAACAGCTGATAAAATAAAAAGGTGTAAATTATATTGTTAGTAAGATAATAGTGATTTTTGATTATTAGGGTGACTATAATTTGATGAATAATATAAATAGATATTCTTTTATTTTTAAATTATGGGAAATTCCATACAAATATAGACCTCACCATAAAAAATTAAAGTGGCCCTACTTATGTCAAAACCTACTTGAAAAAAACTCCTCAAGCTCTTTATTTGAATAACAAAATTCAACTGATCATAACATTCATGCAAATACATACTTTTCTCCCTACAATCATGAGATGCAATGCTCTAAACTTTTATTTCTCAGTGAAAAAAATTGTATGACATTCTAAATGGCCAGTGTAGCAAAAAAATACACAAAACCCTACCGATATCATCAAACCTTACTTTTCATTATGAAGGGTTTTTGAGTCTATACGTAAATTAGTTATGTCCTTAGTGTCTTTCCATTAGCCAGTTGAAAGTGATGTTACGATGCCTGTTTATATGACAACTCATGAAAAGCCCATAATGTTTTATAAGAAAATCTGTCATAAAATATGCATATTGAAAGCATTGCTATCAAAAGTTTCTAAGCTAAGCTACTTTTAACAAAGATGACATATTAACAGCAATTATCATCCTGTTCTATAAGGCTACAGCTATAATGAAGATTAAAAATGCTAAAATTATTGGATTTTTATATAAATATACTATTGTACCACAGTCACTGCAAAGATATGCCAAAACATCACCATCAAAGAAGTGACTCCTTTCAGATTAAGAGTTTCACAGACAAACATGAGTTGGAGAGCAAGTCGAAAAATGTTCCCAACCTTCATGTCACAGACGGAGTGCCTCATATAAAGATTGTGTCATGGGGACTGATCAAACACAGGATTACACTGCTCAGGCATCAATCCTGCACTCGTTCCTCGGTTCAAACACCAGAACCACAAAAAGACGACACAGGAACCAAAATTCGGTTCCTACGAAAAAATGAGGAGTTGTTGGTTCTACTAATTTTGATTTTCACCTTTCAAATATGATTTTATGTTTCATTATGTCTTTATTATGCTTTAAGGCCTAGCTTTTTAGAATGTAAAAAAAAAATAAAAATCAAGAAATAACACCCAACAATAAATCCATGAGTGAGATTGTGATAATGTTTGTGGATATATGTATTTGGTTAATAGTTGTGTGTGGGAAATAACTTTGTGGTTCTCCTGGAAAGGATAAAAAGATAGTCATACATTAGATATGTGTACAGTAACTTTCTAGCAGCTCTCTCCATAACTTTTTTCACCAATTGAACAGTCCACAGTTTGCAGTTCCCATCGTTTTCTCTATTTGACTGCCATTCCTTAATTAAACAAGAGCCGGTCCTCCAGACTAGATTGACACTTTCAATGGGCCATTGAGTTTAACATGTGTAGGTAAAACCTAATTTATGAACGTGTTTTTTGTCAATTTAAGACGTGTAACATTTAAATTGCAAAAATGTAACATCTGTAACTGGCATGTTTTGTGATTCCTTCTTAACTGGGAAAAAATATTTTTTCTAGATATGTACCTCAAACGCTCCCTTAAAACATGATATTTAACATTTTTAGTCTTTGATAGATAAACTGACTGAGTTTTCATCATGTGTTCAACGATTCAAAGAAGCAAATCAATAGCTTGTGAATGTTAAGCTTAGTTTCCAAACTTATCTCTGAATTTAACGTCCATAATTGCCCGTATAGTAAACAGTGTATTTTAAATAGAGCAATGAATGTACAATTTATATTCAAATCCATATAGTTAGAAGACTTCAGCTTTAGAAATACAGATTGGTACTCTTAATCGAATGTTAACCATTTCGGATAGACGGTACAATAGTATCTCATATTTTCATTCATTTGTTATTTCATTATTTTTCTTGATACATTTAAATAATTAGAAATAGTAATAATAGATCTCTAAAATTTATAAAAATAATTTTTCATAGGACTTTATATTGGTCCTATATAATTCTACAAACTATGTCATTTTTTGGAATTCGATAAAATAACACTTAACTTATTATAAGCTTTTTATGTATGAATGGTTTGATTTCTTTATTGCTTTTTTAATATTTGTTTCCTAAAAGGAGTAATGCTTGAAATTTTTTTTATATGTTACGATGAATAATGCAAATAGTATGGCAATTTAAAATTGTTAAGACACTGGAGTTCCTATAGGGTTGTAAGGCAATTTTTTTTATTAAATTTTAAAATTTGTTCAGATGAGAAATCCATCATTAACTTTTGTCCTTTTTGAGTATTCATACAAAAGTACTCGTTACAAATACAAATATTGTCTAGATCAACAATAAGGAAAAAATGACTCTGTTAAAATGACTGTGCAAGTAAAAATATAGAAAATTGAACTTCGCTTACATGTATGGTCGGTAATCTAACTCATGTTATCAAAATAAATAAGAAATGTTAAAAATTCAATCCATTTTGGTACTTTAGTATTTTGTTTATACTAAATAAAAAATTACCGTTAACACCTAAAAGGACACCAACGCCGCATCAAATTCAGCAGAACCTAATGAAGTTATAAAAAAAAGAAATTCTAATTTGTTTCTAATATGATCAAAGAGGTGAAGAATAAATGTATGCCGTGATAATTTATAGAAAAACTACGTATGCTCCGTTCTGAAAAAATAGTTTAATACAATTTTTTGTAGATTCCTCAATATAAATTTGCATTTGTTAGTTTTTTATTTCTATAACATAATTTTGATGATACTTTCTAACCGTAAATAACACAGGCCTGATAAAAATAATGAAAGACTTGGTCATAAGGCAAATTGTAATGAAACTTGTGACAATTTACACTAAATTCCGTTGAGATATTAACCTTTACATCACTCTGATTGTTCAACAAACTGACAAAATCACTTTGCATTTATGCATGGTGTATTGTTTATTTGTTGATTGGCAACATTTCGCTCAGTGGGGATCTATTATTGTTGCAGGAAGTAATTTCATTTGTTTATATGATTAAATAAGCAAAATAAAATCACAATTGATTGTCGATTATTATTATGAACAGTACATTTTAATAATATATATTTTGCTTTATACTGTTGTAACAAGCAATATCACTCTAGAGTTTGCAATGTGATTGGCAGCCAACCGGCATCTTATGTCTTGCCAGCGTGGTTTGTATTTGGTTTCTTTAAATTGGTGTTAGACTGCTCCAAATTGCCTTGGCTTGGATTGAGAAGCTGAGATGTATAAAAAACTGTATTTAAGTACTCTGGATGCTGTAAAAGGAGAGATTAGAGCGTGATTCAGCGTAAGAAACATCCAACTGGTACTTTTATTCTATTGAGGGGGAATACCTCGTTTTTATTAAATATAATAATGTACAATTTTTTATGTTCATAGTTTCACCTTTGACTGTCCAAAAAGGATCTTGTCTCCTATGACCCTTGTACATCAAGTGTGCCACTGTCTTGGAAGCTGGGACAGGCTGAGAAAATGTTTGCTGACAGCCTGATGTCTCCATACTGGTAGTCGTTATAATTTAAATGACATTTTATATGTATTTGTTTATATATGTCAATAACAGCTTATTAAATGTATTATGTTCATACGAACCCATATTTCTTTTTATTGTATTTATTTTCTGTTCTGTAAGCTTCTAGAATAATACTGATTACTTTTTGGACAAGGTTCTGAAAGTTTGATCTCCTTGTTCTACTAAAATATGGTTCCTAATTAAGTGACAATGTACAATTGTTTGTAATGTATAATATCCTGCTCCATTAACTAAAAAAATTGACGTTATGTTTAAATTGCAGTTGCATTTATTTAGTGTAGAATTATTTTCCCTTTTATACCTCACACATGACACATATCAAAAATGTATCTCATATTTATAGCTATATAAGATATCAATACGCTAATGTTGCAACTGAAATATTCTCCACATCACAAGACATATGATATGATATCATCTTTTAAGCACAGTAATTGTTTATTTCCCCAACATGTCAACAAAACTACGCAGAAGTGTTTTTCTATGGTAGAAAGGCGTGTGTGTAAAAAAGCGACACCTGAACTGGAGCTGGGTAGCTGGTTTTAGCATAGTACAGATTGACCCATCTGTATCCTAATGCATTCTGTTGTGGAACCGGGCCTGGTTTTTAATAAGATCTATTCATGTTGTAATGTTTATGCAAGAAAATACTCAAAGATTTTTTTGTAATGTTCACATTAGTTTTAATTATAATATATAGGCATTGAAAGAAATATTTAAATAATTCTATCTATATTCTATTTACATTTTATATCGATAGTTTCTATGATTAAACTCATGTTCCAATAACTTCAGTCAATATCAACTATTAAATTATTCATGAGCTTTTATTTATCGTTTATTAATTTCTTTAAATTTCATTTGTATATATGATTCACGACATGGATTTTATTGAAATTATAATTTAAAAAAAATTACAAAGTCAAAGTAGTAGTGAAAGTAGTTATTAGTCAAATAAAAATGACGCTTGAGTAAAAATTAAGCTATTGATAGGGATATTTCTATTTTAATTATCTTTTTAATAAATTTTAAGGGTAAATAACTTATTGAAATATTTTGTTCTTTAAGGGATTTATATTCAAATTTGATGGATGGAATAAAATACAGAAAAATATTAGCTATAGTTAAGAGCTTTCTACATAATAATGTGACTCTAGTTGGCCTTGTCATGACCTCTTGTATATAATTGGTCCTATTCAGAGACTTGTATATATGTTTGTTTTTATTAAAACATAGTTTTCATAAAAATAAAGCAAGCTGATTCAATCTACCTTTACGCCAAGTGGAAAATAGTATATTATACAATGTTTTTTATAACTAATGATATGCATTTATAATTTAGAGCATCAAGAATTCTATGAAAAATGAAGTCATACTTTAAGTTGTTTTATCCAAAAGAAGTTACATATTGTAGGGATGATACCTTTGAAATAGCGGCAATTTTGAAACATTCTCTCAAAATAAATGTTCTTGCACAGTTTTCTTGAATGGGTAAAAAAGAAACAAGATGAAGCTTTTTATCGAAGGGAAAGATATCAAGTATGTGAGCCAAATTATTTTTTCTTTCGTGATGTACCTATATATCCAAAAGTACCCTCGGTCGTTATGTGCTAATTATCTGGGAAATTGTCCTACCATTAGGGCGTATCGATCTATTGTGAATCCGTCACACAGCCCTTATGATAATATATTTATGTTTGACATGAAGGAATCAAGAGCAGGGATATCATAAAATGTAATCAAGTTTAGGAAATATTTGTAATGTTTCATTTGGAAAAAAAAAATCCTTAATTCTTAAGTAAGGTAAAATATCACGTATTTATGTTAACCTTTGAACATCATAGAATGATATAAATGAAGTGGTCCAATAGTAAGGAATCTAAAGTGTTAAGGCTTTTAAATAATTTTATTTCATCTAAAGAATTAACGATTTTGATTCCTGAAAAGTATTTAAGTGAAAGAGCTCTTTTAACAGAAGAACAGAAAAAAATATAATTAATTGTATTAACATGATGAAATTTTTTTTTTAAGGTGCCATCTACCTATATCCACTTCATCTATCCTAAATCTGTTTTCTACCTCCGACTCTCCTTCAACCTCGAATCCAATTCCTAACTTGATCATTAATTATTCCTTAAGTGACCTACCTATTATTTTTGACTTCTGCAAAGGTTTTTTTATAGTCCAGTTCAAAAATATATCAGTTTAGGATATAAAGTTAATTTTAAGGACATCTCACATCATTTGATACGTAAGACTTTTCTACAATAGTTAATTACTTTCATATACATTATAAACTGTATTCAGGGCACTATAGAAGTCAATATACTGAGGCATAGGAGTAGGGTAAAGGAAATTGTACTATTTATGCAGAAGGAAAGATTGCCTTTTCTTTTTATTTCTAATTTCTCTCCCCTTCTTGTACTCAGTGGGTTTCGACTCGTAAGCGTATTTTTTCTCTTTTCTTAAACTTGCATGCATAGTCATCTCTTGCACATCTATACTCTTCCAATCAGGGATTCCAGTCTACGGATTGCACTCCTGTGAAGGAATGAAATGATGTGATACGTAAAGAAACTGAGATAGAGCAAGCAACTCCAGAAACAAGTAGTGGAAAGAATATGGAAAGAGAAGTAATAAGAAAATACAATTAAACCCGTCTTGCAAACACAGAAAACAATAACAAAATGTATCATTCATTCACCACAAATAAGTCAAATGGCAGATTAAAAACAATGAATACTAACCCTTCCTGGAACAATAATGTTATTGATCGTAAGGACATAAAAGAAACAACTGTTAAGGGGTTTACCTTAGATGTTCGACAATAGATCAAAATATTAATAGGATTACGTTAAAAAAATATGAAACATTACAATCAACGACTGTAAGAGTGGAGCAGGGTTCATTATCATAACACCGAATTAGATAATAAACGTCTTATCTAGATTTGAGCTCACTAAAGAACCGACTAAAATTTAAGAAGACATATTCTCTCATATAAGAGGCCTCAATACACTATGTTCAATTCAAGATCCATTCAAGGTCATTATTAAAAACGGATCAGTTCAAGAAGAACAAGAAATTCATTCACTACCAAGAGTAGGATTTTCACTGAATGATAATCAAATTGGAGAAGTATGAAATTAATAGTTGACTCAACAACAGGGCACACTTAGAGATACTTAGAGCTATACTTTACCAATCTCATCTACTGCACATCAAAAGACTGAAAATGAAAAAAAAAATAATAATACTCTTCTTAGGGACAACTTGAAAATGGTACAACTGAAGAAACCAGAAGTGCCAACAGATTTTTTAAAATCCTACAATGTCAACTCTATGGCGCTCTGAAAAAAAAACCCAAATTACTACACGTAAAATTTCAAAGTCCAGACACGATACTTTAGTAAATACCAGACTTAAAAATATAAAATCCATTGAATATATGTTTCCTAATTCTCATATTCCATTTGTTATTCAACCTTCTTAGCCTTTTTCACATCCGTCAAGTTTTTCATCATGTTTGTAAGGGAAAAACATAGCCTAATACTCTAGGCCTCAGATCCAGCAAGGAACTACTGGTAATCGATATTGATTTTATTTATAATCTTATTAATCGGTTTGTTGAATATGTTCTCAACAAAAATACAAATGACTATCATGGGCTACTTAATGGCATAAGATACTCTAAAAAGGACGCCAGTAACTACAATGGATTAATTAAAAAAAAAAAACGAAGTAAATTTAGAAAAAGTTATAAAAATGACATTGTTATGTTTAACTATTGCTCCACTCTTATAAAAACTTTAGAATCTTGGATGCTTTTATCAATAACTTGCGAAAACTCGGTTTTTATTGATTTTTTACATAATTTAAATTAGTGGAATTTTGTATATGTGAAAGGATAGTTATCGTAATAATAAAAAAAATCCTTCATCCAACAATTATTCTGAAAATCAGTTTTCTACATCAAACAACCTTTATAATCCAAGATATCCTCCTTTTTTTCACCAATATATACAAGGGTTTCTACGAGAAGGGCATTATGTACTTACATTTTCGTTGACAGGATTTTAATCTAACAAAATGCAGCACTTCTTCTGGGCATTGAATTAAAGTTAAATATACGAAATTACTTTTTCCCAACCTAATATAATATATCGTTAAAAATAAAACTTTATAAAACAGTCTTAAAAATATAATTTCAGTATTTTGACATTTATAGTTTGGTATTTTTTAAACTTTAAACTTTTATTTTTTGTAAAATTGTATGAAATAATATTTAGTTCATGCAAATCCTGGAAATATAGTTTGTAATTGCAAATTTTTATGAGTCTGTGTGTATTAAAAAAAAATTTGTTTCCCCGAATTTTTTTGTAAATAAAATTGAAAACCTTTACTCCTCCCATAGAAGAAAAAAAGAAAAATCCAAGAAATCAAAATGAAAAACAACTTTTAAGCCAAAAATATATGAATACTTGACATAAAACTGAACAATTTTTCAGGTTTAAAAAAGAATTAAATATAATCTGAAAGTAGTTTATAATAGTGAGTAATGAGCATAGTCCAAAATATGGGGATTTAATGTAGATTTAAAACCATAAAAAACATTTTTAATTCTCGGAGTGTATATTGCATTATATGACATTTTACTAAGAAAGGGTTAAAATAAGCACTCAAGGAGGGTAAGAAATCAAGTACTGTGCGACTAATTTGTAAGTTACAAGTTATATTGACATAGCTGAATATTTTAAACATATTTAACAGAGAGTATTGTGATTTGGAAAAGCAGAGAGTGATTCTAAAGAGACACAAGTTTAATGTTCGTGTTAGACAAAGTGTGTCCTTCAAGATATGCTGTGAGTGAAGGAGTAGCATTATAACATGTGGCAATCAAATAAGTTATTGACAATTTAAGTAGGAAGATATTGTTGTTGTTTTTTCCCTATTTGTAACTATCAAATAAGTTAAAAAATCACCTAAAATTTATTGATGATTGTTTTATATTAAAATGAATTTTGTTCTTTTGATACATTAATATTAACTAAATTTTGTTACATTTTTTCAATTAATAATATTCGATACGACTTCTTTGGTAAGTGTGTGGTTATTGATTTGTAAAAATTTGCTGAAATTTTTTACCCACATCTAAGAAATAATAAATCTAAATGATTTTGAATCATAAGATATCTTAAGTCAATAAATTAACAAGGAGTGATGTCATATTTGATAATAATATTTCTCTTCAAATATGTAGTACATATTTAAATTTCAGTTTTTTTTTTCCAAAAGGGATATTTTTGAGAGATAAAACTATTTTTTATGATTATTAAAGTGATATTTAGTGATTTTAATCATCTGTTTTGCATTAAGTCTTTGTTTTGTCCTTACTTTTGACTTTTTGGATTTTTTAAATCTGAGAAATAAGGTGTACAACGGCAGTTAAAAAAAATATTTAAGCCATTACTTTGATATAATACATGCAACCTTATCTAAAACTAATTCCTAAATTTGTTTGACGTAAGGAGTATTTTATACATAATTTAAGGTGTTTACGAAAAAATGACTTTTCTCCATGTTTTATACATATACTTGTATTTTTAGCATTTACTTGATATGTACCATTGCAAAATGGATGGTAACGATACAATATGATAGATGTTTTTAATGAAGTAATTAATATGGTCATGGTATTGTTTATTATGTAGAGAAGTTTTTATTTTTACGCAGTTCAATTATTAGAATGTTCACTAACAGAGGGTAAAATAGCGTAATGAATGTACATATTATGGTATAATGCAGATATTAAAAATACCTCGGCTTCAGTAATATTGCTGATTACTCTTATTTAATACCTTTTATTATCGAATAATTATTTATTTATAACTACCCCTATGTACAGTGGTTTTTTAACTATAATGTTCAAGTTCCATCCATTAGTAAATAGATGAACGTTTACGGCTTCCACTATGGGATATTTAACTTATTCATGTTAGTGGTATTTTATAGATCTTCACATTTTCTAAGATCCTATATTCTATTAAACTTTTAAGAACAAATGCTTTAGTGAGAGTATTTAAAAATGAATTTAGATTCATAATTTGTTATTATTTGTAATAACCTTATATATTTTTAATGATCAATGTTTAATAGTTGTTTTAGCTTAAAATCTAACCAACTGTAATAACATAAGGTATTTCCTCATTCGAGCTTGTCTTTTATTATAAGTAGTAACAGTGAAGATAAAACGCTGTAAAAAGGTAGAACAAAGTATTTTTTATTTATTTATAAGCATTTGTAAAGTTTTATACATAGCTATATTTGTATTCAATGGATTACTATTAGTAACCATTTTTATATATTAATTTTGTTTATCAGTAGATATGTTATGGGCAATGTGAAAAATCGGGCATTTTGAAAAGTGACTGTTGGAATAAGTAATGTACAAACTGTTATTCAGAGCTGACAATGTGCAAAATGCCCGGGCAATCTATAAAATTTTAGAGCAAATATAAAAATGTATATCATTTGAAATATTACCTTAAATTAAAAAATAAGGCTTGTTTGTTTTGTTTTTACAGATGACATCGAACACTTTTACAAATGTATTTGATATACTCGACACCTAAAAAATAATCTTAATAATATATAAAATAATTTAATTTTTTTTTAAATACGTCAAATGAGATTCTCTAGCAGCTACGTTCTAAAAACACTTGATTATCAATATTATATTTTATGCTTAGATTATGTGTTGACTACAAAAATTAATTACGCATTTATATAATGAAAATGTTTATCTCTTGCAAAATAAGAAAATATCATTTATAGCAGTAATAATTAAATGATGTTTAAGTTGAAATGAAAAAAGGATAAATTTGCCATATACTATCAAGTAAGATGAAGAAAAGGACGACTTACAACAAATTATTGTGCTAATATATTTGATAGTGAAGCAAACTATATTGAAAATAAGATATTTTTTAGAGTTCTGGAATTAGTAATGTTTAAATATTACATTAAATTTAATGATATATTATTTTTTTTACAGTTGACATCTAATACTGTTACAATATATTATAATTTTTGATATACTTGACACCTAAAAAATAATTTTTATATTATAAAAAATGATATGAAATTTAAGAAGAACAAATAGGTTAAGTAAAATTATATACCAGCTACGTTCTAAAAACACTTGATTATCCACGCTATATTTTATGCTTATGTTAAGACTTTGTATTTATCTGCAAAGTTGGATTACTCATTTATACAATGAATATTTTTACCACTTGCAGCAAAGAAAATATCATTAATATTGGTTATATTTGAATAAGGGTTAAGTTCTAATGAATACAGACAAATTTGGATAAGTAAAGTATAAAACCCTTTGTAGCTTCCTTTCAAATACTTTTTCTATGGACCATTAATCGACTTCAACTATAAAATATATATTTTGGCAATAAACATTTGCATTTTTTTGTTTTTTGTTGTTACACTTGATACTTTAAACATGAGTGAAATAAATTCATAATTTTTATTGTCTGCAAATAAATCAGGAACTTTTACTTATAATCTCTATAAAATTGGATTCATAAAGTTTATATTTAATGAAAAATTGATCTTAAAAGTAAATCCAAAGTATCTTATAGACCAGAATATTAGAGTCTTTGAGTAAAAAATACCTTCAAAAGTTCCACACTTAAATTAACTAAAATAAAAACAACACTACAACTAAAAAGCTATTCGTCAATTTGACAAAATAAATCAAAAGGAGTTGCAATAAAATTAACCAACTATAAAGTTATAGTATATATTGTTATATTGTTTTTTACATACTATATAAAAATATAGTTATTTCTACCAATACAAAATATGGGTACATTGAATATAAAAGCCATAAAATTAAAACAGAAAACAAAAACTATATTTACAATGATTTTGTCCTCGTCATTAGGTTTTTATTAGGAAATATTTAAGGGTTGAGTAAAGCATTATTGACATTTGTGGGAAAAACTTATGAAATGGATAATAAAAAAGAAATTGTAATAGACTTTTTATTGAGTATCAGTTACTCATAGAATCCTTTAATCTGATTTTCTAGATAATGAGCTGCTTTATATTTAACTTATTAGACTACTGAAAGAAAATGATCAACGATAAGGTGTTTAACGTTTGCTACATAGCATAGCAAAATTTCCTTACATTTTAGTAACTTAAGATGTTCAAACACTTCACTTAGACACTGTTATAAAATTTTAATAGGTTACGCACTTCATGTTTCTATTTTTTACTAATTAGTTATTACATCACTGACACACAAATAATCCTTTTTTTGTGTAAAAAAAGATATAACAAAGGAAAACCAAGAAGCAAAGGATTTTTTTTTGCAAAATAACATTGATCAAAAAAAAATCTTCAACTGTAGATATTTCCACTTTTGATGGAACTCTGGATTGAATCTCAGTACATCGAACCTCAAGACTATACAAATGACCTGTAGAACTCAAAAAAGTTGAGGTAGAGAAATCCCACTACCCCTACGGAGCATCTGTATTTTCATGTTAATATATGTATTATTTGTGCGTCTATAATATCTTAAAATAATCATTTTTTTATGTTAGAAATGCAATTTTTACACGTGTTATTGAGAATAATTACATTTAAATTCCAATTTCTTTAAATCATTAAAATGTGAATACCATATGCAAAAAGTAGGAGGACTATATTTATAATTTAACATTCGTATGATAAAAATTAAATGATTCAAAAGGTAAAATTAAGACCACATTGAAAACCCGTTATTATATAAACACATTATAATTCAAAACATGATATGAAATATTTAAAATTAATAATTTAATTTTCTTGTTATTTGCAATCATATAATCAAATATTTGACTATAGATAAATTTATATTATTGTTTCGTTTATATTAACCGAAACATAGAATTCAAGTAATTGGAACTTAGCTAAAATATTAAATTTACTTGCTTTGTCTTGAAAACTAGATCAAGATAGGAAAAAACACTCAAAGGGGTAATTAATAAGATCTTATAACCTTGTGTTAGTGAACATCCATTTTCTAACACGTTTAATGAACTAGATAATTTCCTAACGCAAAAAAAACCGTATTTTATTACAGAATAGACAGTTGGAATTAGTAAAGAAATGGCATTATTTAAATTTTTCCAATACTGTTTTAACTATTTCAACCATTTTCTACTAGAAAATAACAATTGATAGGCTAAAAGTACATATATCAATACAAGTCATACAGAAAAAATATAATCTTATTTTAAAATACCTTCAACCAGTAATAAACAACCATTTTGTAATACTTTGAACGAATTTACCATTAATTCGTCATAGCCCAACGTATGTATATTGTAATATTTAGAAAACTGCTTCTTGTATTTTATATAACATAAACGTGTGACTATATACTTAGTTTAATTTACTGTAAAATTGACAAAATCCCTAATCAATATAAAATTTGCAGTTTTTGTACAATCCATACTGTAATTAGTATTTATAACACAAATTTAAACAAAGATTATCCTGTTGCAAACTTTTGATTTGTAAATTTTCTCTAATTTGACCTCTTTAATATTTGAACTATAAAATATATCGTTCATTAAAGTTTTTATAACTGAATATCTCATTTGTCAATATTATTCATTTTTAATAAAGTTATAATATTACGATTTTTTTAAATTATTATTCACAAGAACAAATTATAAATGAATAAAGTGGCCGAAGCCTAAAAATAAAAATTTACATGAAAATTCGGAAATACAATTAAACCAAATATATATTTTTTAAATAATTTTAGAGGTTTGTTCATAAAATAGACATTCAAATGAATAAAACAAATAAAGACTTCGATAGAATATATATGCATCTAATTATGTTTAATGGGAGCTGATTCTCTCTAAAATAGTTAATTGATTCATTTCAATATTAACATAATTTAACACATAATTTTGTGTTCTTAACAATATATGTAAAAATATGTTTTTCTTAATATTAAAGAAAACCAAACATGGATAGTTATCAAGATTATGATTATTTTTATGATTATACATACATTTTCTTTATACAATTAGAATTAAAGCCATTTCCAATTCAAAGGATTAGTTAGATAATTTCTGAATTGAAATTTGAAACTCTAGAAAATTTGGTCTTGCTCAATTAAGACAGAGAGAAATTAGTATTTTCAGAAATACTAGTATCTCAGATAAATTGAAACCAAGTTAAATAGTTTTAATTTTAACAATGAGTACAGTAGAGAAATGAAGTTTGAAGCCTGTACTTTCAAGGTTACGACAATCTGTCATACTTAAATCTACAGATATGCATTGGTATATTATTTTCAATGCAGCGTCCTAGAACATATTATATATAATTTTAATTAAACTCCTCAGGACTACAAATAAACTGAATTTAATACGTATATGTTGCATTTAGATTGAAAAATTCATAATTATTTAAAAGAGAAAATTATTTTGCCTGTCATCTCTAATGGGTAAAATAAAATATTTAATAACGTGTATATCAGCCCTTCAGAAAGTCTTGGAGCATAATGCATGTTGAATAATTAATTAAACCTAGCACCTTTAATAATTCTAGAAACTTTTTTTTTTTAAATTGTTTCATACGCATTAAATAAGATTATTAAGGAATTGAACACTAAAACCTAAATCACAGGCTCCATGCGACCTCAAAATGTTTTTCACAATTTAACAACGTAATGCTTCAACATAGATCGCCACTCTTTCTCAACCGATTGCTTTAGAGACTCGATACTGCTGTGACGTTGTTTACAGGCCTTGCTTTCAATTTGCCACCAGATAATTTAATCAACAGGATTCAGATCATAGCTAAGAGGTGGCCAGAACTTCATTATTTTGGTCATCCAATCCTTCATGATTTTAGATGTATGTGCAGGAGCTTTGTCCGGTTGAAAGCAACAATCGGCTTTCCTTGATTGCTTTGTGATCTTAGGAACCTAGGAAAGTACTTTTATTTGCAAAATCATCACGTTATCATTCACAGTCAATCTATAGCCAACGGGGAACCAAATTGGGTTCATTTTGTGGTCTTCAGATGAAACAATGAAGGGCATCCATACAGTGGCCGGTTATTTGGTGATATATACTTCACAGACATTTAAAAAAAAAAAAAAAAAAACCCTATTATTTTACCTATTGTACACGACGGGATCCACTGTCAATGTGTTCTTATCCTAGAAGAATCAAATTCGGTTTTTGTGATACGTGAAGCTTTTTGCACCGATAAAATCGAAAATGCTGTTGTTGAGCAAGGGTAGCTCAAAATGTCTGAGAGACATGCCACAACTTGTTTTACAACATAGGACACCGTCGAGCGCCTCACTGACCGCTTCTTTACTAAGTCTGTCATCGTCATCTTCAGATATTCAAATAAGCTACTTTTGCTAATTCAGCCTTTCACTTGACCCACCTTCCACTTCTATGACCATCATTGATGTCTTCAAAAATACTGACCTTACCCCTGACCCTTTAGGTGGTGGTTCTGCAGGCACTAAGGGACTTTACAATATCAAATTGACTATACCCGGCGCAGAAGATGTTAACCACTTTTTTTTTTTACCAGTTTTGTTAATTTTTATCCTAGAGACTATTTGTATTATGTGAAAACTAAAATATTTTTTTTCTTGCTCAATGAAACTTGTTCATGGTGTAGGGAGATCATACTGACATTGTATTACATCAAGTCGAAATTGAAGCGTTTGAGCTGTTTTCTTAGAGCTCCCTTGTTGCTGCATCTCAAATCCATTGTTAATATTCATTCTCTTCATTATATGGAATTTATTGGGAATGGCATACCTCTCATTATTTAAAATTAACTCATACTTTCTCTGAGACTCTGATATTTTTTTTTCCAATAAACGCCTCCACCCTCTTCTAGAGGGAAGTGAAGTGTGTTTTAATGTATTAACATTCTTCGAGAAAGTGACTAATATTTTTTTGCGTTATTTCCCCACATTGAAAATATTTCCTTCCCGCGTTACGAGATTTCCTGCCTAGAATGATGTTGCAACTTTATATTTGTTGAGCATATGGCTCGAACTTAGATCCTGTCATTGATTTTATAGCAAAAACTTATCGGCTTTCCAGTCTCAATTCCAACCCTTATAAATGATGCAAAAAATTCGTCTCACTTCCTCTTCCCTCCCATATTTTATTTATCATTAATTAGTTAAAAAATTTGATACTTTATACCTTACCCTATATTTATATCTTGCGTTGATATGCAACTACAGTAATGCTAGGGATGGATCAGTTATGTTGTGTGAGGCCAGTAATTCGTTGACGGTCCTTATTTCTTTTTAACTTTACGTTTCAATATTAGTCCTAGTGGTAAGGTAGTAAGTTATATTCGTATTTTTGAACGGGGGATATTGGCCCCGTTTCATTTTTAATAAAGTTATTTATTGCTTCTGCATAAGAAGGATGGTCACAATGTTTATTTTATTTGTTTCATTAAGTAGATGATATTTATACACGGGTTTCCTGAGTAAGTTGGTAATACAAAATTCTATATGATGAATATGATCTGGTTTATTAATCTTCCACTACCAGTATGTTTGTTGTTTGTAATTACGTAAAAGAATTTGATTAACGGTAAAAAGTAAGTCATTTAGTTTCCGTGATAAAAATATCATAAGTAACTACTTCAAACTGCTGTATCCCTCATAACAGAATTTATATATTTCAATTAAAAAATTGCATACGTAAATATATATATTTATATTTTTTGAATAATAAAGTACGATTAATATTATAATGCCCCTTTGTCCAAACAAAATGATTTTCCTTGTATACTTTTTATAACATTGAGCTCCTACATTTTTTATTCGATCGTCTCAATTGCAGTTAAACTCCCAATAATATGTTAAATTACTAAAAACTCTATCAGATGTCAATGTGAAGTAAATAATTTTGGATTCCTTAAAAGAATCAGTCCGATCAGGACTTCGACAATTCTGAAGACGACAATGGAAGTTTATACATTCTGGGAAGGAGTAATATCTCAGCTCCCTGTTTTCTTCGTCACAGTCATGGTAATGAAGAGGAAATAATTTGTAATACAAAAAAACTCAACAGAGATGAAGAAGATCTTTTTTTGAAAATAGTATTTGAAATATCGTAAGCTTTATTGTGTTCTTTAGCCTTCTTAATAAATATTTTTAATGAAAAGACGATTTAGACTATTTTCCCATTCTGAGAAGCAAGTTCTAAAAATATTGAAAATATCATAAAGAGTAGTGATTATTGAATTAAGTTTAAACATAAATAAAGGATAAATTTGTTCGAGTTTTATGCCATTAGGTGCGAGGGCTTTTACGAGAAGGGCATTTTGAATAAGAATTATCGTTAACAAGATGTTATCAAATAGAAGTGACATACTTGGTTTAAATCAGAATAATGTTAAACTTCTTATAAAGCATTCAAATAAAGCGATATATACGAAATTACTTTTTTTCCAACATAATATAGTAGATTTAAATCGTAAAATCTAATAACTAATCTTAATGATCTATGTGTTTCCACACATATAATTTTTTATTTTCTTTATAAATAAAAATGGGTATGATATATTAATATTTAAATTCTACAAATTCTGGGAATATATTGTTCCCACAGTAAATCCTCATGTTATAAAAAACCAAAGGAATAAAAAGGAAACAGACAGGAACGATTATATGCAAAAAAAAAATTAAAGGTTGTATTGCTGTATAAAATGATTTACATAACAAGTATTTTTTATTAAAGACACAATATTCATTTATCTAACCCTTTTTCCAAAAAGAGACACTCCAAGTTTTATTTGGGCCAAGTTATAACTAGTATTTTTAAATTTTTATGAAAAGGGATTTATTAGTTTAAGAAATTTCCTTTTATTATTTATTTTATGCATTAAAAAAAAAGAAAACAAATTAGAATTAAGTTTTTTATTCATTGCTCATTTATTTGTAAAGAAAAAACAATTTAGTTTACAGATATGGGATTATTATACCTTACTGCAATCCTATCTTTTAATAAAATAATAAGTAGTATATAAATACTGGGTCTTGGGAAACGGACGCACTACTCATCAACGTGAGCAAAATTTTGCTCCTCCTTAGTCTCAATTAAGTCAGACATGAGATATTACTTAAAGACATATATTAAGAACAAAATGACATAAATTATTTATAAATTCGACCTACATTGCTCTCAATGACAGCCTTGAAGCGGCCGCGGAAACTAGAGCACACTTGGACAATGTAGTGCCTTCTCATGAGCTTCCATTCCTTCTCCACAGAAGTCTTCTGGTCGATGACATTGGTGTGGCGTAATTTGCAGGCCTTGGACTCGACATGCTACTAGATAAAGTAATCCAAAGGATTCAGATATGGACTCTGGGGAGACTACAAGTTCTTGGGTCTCAAAACTCCATGATCTCGTCTATCCAGGCTTTCACAGAATTGTCAATGTGGGCGGGTGCCCGTACTTCTGGAAGACGTAGAACACCTTGCACGACTTCTCAGTAATCTTGAGGACCTACAAGAATACCTTGACTTCAAGATATCTAAGTAGTCAGCATCCGTCAGCTTGTACCCAGTCTTGAACCAAATCAGTGACATTTTGTCTTGGTTCAAAGCCACAACCCCAAGCTTCATCAAAGAGGCTTGATGTTTTGCCTTGGACACGTGGTGGAGGTATTCAGAAATGTCTTCAACGTAAACATCCCAAGTGTTCTGCTTGTAGAAGACAGGGTTAACAGTGAATACTTTTTCATCCGAGAAGAAGATCCCACGGTTTCCATGATGCTTGAGGTTGTTTAGGAGGCGTTTGGTCACACGGACATCTTGTTAATTTCGAGTCATTAGTGGTCTTTCCACGTACTCCTTGGACTTCCCCTGGCAGCATCTGTCACCTTGGACACTGTAGAGGGGCCCACTGACTTCTTTTTGGCAAAGACTGGGCCTCAAATGCCTTCTTTACCACCTCTGGGGTTCCCTTACTGGGCACGATTTTAAGGATTTTCCCAGTTTTTGATGAGCTTTCTATCCCAGTAGACGTGTGCCTCTCGATCTCAACAACTTTGACAAATTTAGGTGTGCCATGGCCGGCACAAATTTTAAGTTATAAATGATATATATTTATATTTACACCTGCGATATCTAGAAAATATAGCTTCTTTGATCCATGAGATCGACTATGTCTTTATTGTAGAGCTTTAAAATTGAAGGACAATAATTTTTTATACCTTTCGTTTCGATAGTTATCAGTTATCGTTATATTTTCTGTCGATTATCTTTGAGGTTATCATCATAGTTGGGATTTTGAAGTATCATTTCTTGCGACGTGAATGTTGCCTTTGGGAGTCGATGAAACCTCTTATGTATTATTTTCTGTTGTAACAACTTCACCATCTATAATAATATATACTATACTTATTTAATAAATTGTTAATGTCTTCTTCATCAAAACTGTCTACTTTATGTCATTGCTATAAATTTGGTCACTGATAGTGCTGCTAAAAAACATTATTTTTTTTCTTTTTTTCATTAATGTTTTACAAATAGTAAAGTACGTATTCATAAAAATTATACATATTATTGTTGGAGTTTTTTTCATGTTTGTACATGTTTTACTTTTTAATTTATCCACAAATAAAGGGAACTTTAATTTGAAAAATAATGAGCAAAAGAAAGGTGCCTAACAAATTTTTAAATCTTATGCAATATACAAAAGAAAAAAATTATAACTTTCAAACCCAGAGGGACACCAGTGCCCCAAAAATTTTAAACATCAATAACTTTTTCATTTTTTATCGAACAAAGCGAAATTTTAAACAATAATTCCCTATACTAGACAAATATAAATTGATGCATAAAAACATAAACTATACATATCTCACAAAAACATTCCAAAAAAAGGACATAGTTTTGAAGTCTTATATAGCAGAAACATCAAGTTTATATTTATTTTATTAGCCCTACAAATAACTAGTTATTCACAATAAATTAAAAGATACGGTGTCATCAATTAATTAGTGCGCCTTGAATTAGTCCTGTTATGACGAAAGACCAAAGGATGAAGCTTTTCATTGAAGAATAGAATCTCAAGAATGTTATAGAAATGTTTAAATGTACCCTTAGTCGTAATATATTTATACATAATACTAGTAAGTAGTTTTTTAACAAATTGAATATTAATGCAATCACTGAAATATTAGAATTGTTTCCATGGCCATGAACAGATTCTAAAGTTGCAAAATTCGAATTGGATTTATAAAATTTACTATAAAATTTATTTTTGAAGGGGGAAAAATTACTTTATATAGTATGACTATTATAGCAGATTAAAATATGTTTTGTGTTTTGTAAAAAATCACTTTCAAATTTATCTTCAGGCTTTTTTTCTGGTAAATAAAAATGCTTTCCATCGTGAAACGTAAATATATCTTTAATATTCATAAAGCAAAGTTTATTTGTTTAAAAATCATATTTGAATTTTTGTTTCGATTCCGTCTAGTCATTTTTAAGTGTACCTTAGGCCTTCTTAGATACTATATTTTTTTAAATATCACAATAATCGAGTGTGCTCCTCATATTTAAAAAAAAAAAAAAAAGGAAACATGCGTATATCAAAAACAGTTGTCCTTGGTGTATATATGTATTTGTAATTTATTGTGTTTGTGTTCTCAACCTAATACGATCTAAAAAACACTTGATTCTAAACATTGTATTTTATGTTTAGATAACATGTTTATGTACAATGTTGAATTACTCATTTCAACAATAAGTAATACATATATTTATATGTCTTTCCACTTTTCTTTTTCTCAATTTTTAAGTTTTATAAAAGAGATAAAAGAGTTAGAAGATCATGTGTAGACAAGTCCAAATTTTATTTTGTTTGTCACACAATGATAACAATGACTAATTTTCTTTATCATAAGATATGAAGTTATTAAAGTATAAGAATTTTTTTAATTCTTATACAGAGAGACAAGTAATAAAAACAAGCTTTATCGACAAAAAAAAAAATATATATATATTGCTATTAGAAAACAAGGAATTATTGTAGGAATAAAAACATAGCTGTAAGTTGTTATAGAGGTTAGATGTTCCGTTTACCTGAATGATTTATCTTCTCAAAAAAATAATTACATTTATTAGCAAGTTTGGATTAAATAAATAATAGGCAATACTAATTCTATAATATAGTGTTATTGTTTTTTTGTTGTTGCATTCTGTCTTTTCTTATTTTATTGTTCAAACAACCGTTTTATTTTAACTAATATTATTATTAAGTTCCTCTGATCGATTGTAAGAACAATGGGAAAACATTTCTTATGCAAATTATTAAAAAAAAATTCTATTTTTCTGCCTACTAACTGTCGTCCTACTAAAAAACTATTCTCAAATTTTCTACTTAAAAAAAAAAGAGGAAAAAATGACGTTCTCCTCCCAAAAACGATGACTGAACCTAATGTAATGAATCATACTCCTGAAAAGCCATAACACTATAAACGCAAATACATAAATAATTAGACATGTAAATAAAATTTGAGGACTCTAAATGTACTTTTACTAACAGTATAAGGACTTTTTTGTAGATTTTTTTAGCATTTTATTGTACCAATCGACACAAGCCTACTTTTGAGCAATTGTCCAGGATCCAACAACAAAAAATCTTTTTTACGGCCAGGTGTACATGCAATGTCGAATATATGCTCGTAGAAGAAATGGCATATCTCATGGTATGGCACATGACGATCTTGTATTATCACTTCACGCACGGTATCAATGTTTTCTGGCTCAATGGCCGTTTATGGACGACCTTCACGAAATTTGTTTTTGAGTGAGTGTTTGTCACGATTGAAATCAGTGTTTCACAATGCTATAGGATGGTGCTTTACCCCCATACAAAGATTTAAGCTCATCATTGCACTCTTGTCGTGATAACTCATGTCGAAAATTGTGAAAAGTGGTCGCACAAAAATGTTCACAACTTAACTCAATTTTCTTGCCAAATCAATTTTTTCAAGCCACTGTAAACAACACAAATACAGGTCGTACGTAAAATTATTCTGAGTACAAATATGCTACAAAAATGTCTCATATATAAATTATTTTTACATTTTATTAGACTTGATATTTTGTTAAAAATTTTGTTTTCTGAGGTAATTTTCAATAAGTCTCATATTTTATTTATATAGAATTTTCATTATTAACGTTGATTTCCATAGCGTGATTGATTTTATTTATCATTTCTAGACTATATAATGATTTAAAAATTGTTTTTCTTTTAATTTTCTGTTTGATAATTCATCGTCATCGTCATTGCATAATTGTCCCAGAGTGATCTCCTATTTATAAATTCTTTGAATTCCATATCTTCTTCGATCTGTGGTGGTGGGTTTTGTGTATTTTTACTTCCCTAACAAGTGCTGATGGCATTCCTTCTATGATATTTTTATCATCGTTACTTCCCTTATGGTCAATGAAATCTTCAAACATTTTTTCTATGAATTTTCGGTTTTCATCTCGACTTTGTTCTTGTTTTTCCAACATCATTGTAATTCCAACATGTAATTGCAGATTCTTGATTTTTTATTTTACATTACTTTCAAGCTTTTGAATCCCATCCATAAGTGATTAATTTTCCATCTGTAGTTCACTCTTCGACCACATCCTTTTTAAGATTTATTTATCTCACGTAGGTTTTTTGAAATTTATTAATTATCGTGCAACTGCACTACTTTAGTTAAATAAATGTTGGAATACAAAATATTTTTTTGAATAACTTCATAACGTTCCTTAGGGTATTTCCAATGAATAGTTTTTTGTTCATAAAATCAATTTTAGATGGATTAGTATTTACATAATTGCTGTAGAATTGATTATATTCGCTTGATTGAGATTGTAACCATAGACTAGGCGGAATGTTAAGATATGAGGTATGGATTCCTAATGTTAAGAATCTGGGGAAGATATTTTTGGCAATATACCCCACAACGTATATTAGTTCCTTTTCGGACAGTTGATTGTGTCTTCTTCATCCCAGATACTCTCTGTATAATAATGGAGTAAGATAGAGACCGGCACATTGAAAATTAACTAGAGCATTTTCAAGTTTCAAATCTTAATACAAGAACATCATCGATATGGTTAAAAAATAATTATGCCTTTTTGATAATGCATTAAGATAATTTGATTCTTATTAATTTGTTTCATTTTTCCCATGAAATTTGTCATTGAATGAAGAATTCCCTTTGTTCCTCCAAATTAACTAAATAACCACATGCAAAAGTTGTATTTATTAAAAATCGCAAACTATTCATGACATATAGACCATTTATCTGCAAGCTTAATAAGATCAGCAAATTTCTGTTTAGATTTATCTTCATGTCTTCAAGTGTATGACGAAATAATTCAGCGGCTGGCTAAACCCGTCTTTGAGCAATCCTAAGGGAAATTGTAAACCACATAGTTGGATGAGCCACAAATGGCAACTTCACAAATTCAAGTTTTATTGTGGAACTTCATTACCAGTTACTTTATAATTAAAGGTTTATTAAGAAAATTTATGAATTCAATGTAATAGTAATTTATTACTAATAACCCAATGACTAACCAATGTCATATTATGAACTCTTCACATGGACTCTGAAGATCTTCTTGACTGACAAGATCTACACAGTTGACTGATGACTCTTCAAGTAATTAAGCCATTTTTAGCATCTCTCGAGCCATAACGCATTCATCCTGTCAGTGAGGATATCTCTTTGAGACCGGGCAAATATCTTCAGGAGTATTTCATCATGAACTGCCTTGGTGATGGCGATCTTGTCCTCGTTGTACTCATCTACCAAGTGCCACTACAATACTGTTGCATCTTCCTTGATCTTGACATCCAGGGACTTGAAAAATACTTAATCTCGTTTCAAACAAAATTCTTCTAATTCCTACCTTTCTTTTGACTCGTTGCCTTTTCTCTTCAGCCAACCTGATATTTTGGACTGCCCTCAAGATCACGCAGACAATGTCTGAAATTATTTTTGGATCAATTTCCACGTCGAGAAAATTCAAAACCTTTGCCTTTTTTATGAATGATCACTAATTTTTCAGCCAATTTTGATCAAATCTAAACAATGAGAAAGAAAAACCACTAATGTATCGGAACATTGCTTGAGCTGTCACCTGAAACCTTAATTAGGACAAAAAAAACAAATAATAATGATGCGAAAAATGTTTTTGCTTCACTCTGTATGTTATTGAAATACCTCATATTTCTAGTTAGCTTGATACAGTCCATAATGTTAACATTTTATGTGTCATTTATATCATACAAGATAAAATTTTCTTTGAAAAATATTATAGTAAATAATCCGACATTGAGAACATCACGGAAATTATGAATGCAGAAAAGTTATGTAAACTACTAGAATAAACATTTATTCCATACTTACAATTAAAGAATCGCAGTCTTTCTCAACCTCAAAAAGAGTAATTCATGGCATAGATCCTAACTTATATTTAATATTCCTCTAAAAAATAAACAATCATATTCTTCAAAGTATAGGACAGAAGTTGAATGAAAAAATCAAAGAATACATTAAAATATTAGAAGAAATTAAGAAAATACGAACAAAAATAGTCAACACAGACGTAATATTATTTGTATTTCAATTTGCGAGTTGATATATACAATAGTCGAAAGAGATTCTTTTTAATTAATATGAAGTACCAAACTCATATGATATGTTCCTTCAATTAGAATATAAGTGTTTCATTGAAGATTAGCAGCTCAAATTCTCTATTGGTTATTGAATCCTAGCATCGATATGTAAAAATATATAATTTTTTGTCAAAAATTATTGCAAATTAAAATTCAAAAAATTAATTAGTATATGCATAATATTGCTTTATGTTGCAGCATCACATAAGTTAAAAGAAACAATGTATCAGGAACACCATTTTTAATTTAAAGAATTTCGGGAATATTTAATTTGTAAAAATCTTTTCGATGAGTGATCGTCTTTCTCAATCTGGACAACTGAGAAAAACTATAACAAAAATGTAATATATTTGTACCTAACCTCTTTTAAGTACAAGAAAAAACTCGGTCGTGATGCACTTACAGTATTTTATACTATAACTTCATTTCAGATGCATATCTTGTAGTGAAATAAATATATCGATTAAAATAAAATTTTTAATTAAATGATAAAAACTTTTTTGGACTTAAAAGAATATAAATATATTAGTAATTACAATTCTAAATAATGTGTATAATCATTAAAAAATTGAATAAATAAAGGATTTTATTTAAAAGTTCATATTTTTTCAATTACAATATATATTATGTGTAAAACTAAAGAAAATACCTTTTATAATATGTTATAAATATGCAGAAAAAGATTTCGTGAAAAATATTCCGAAATTAAAAATAATAATAAAATCAATTATTTGACTGGATTCTTTGCCTAACCAAAACAATTATGGAGTTGGCGTATATTATGATTTTGTGAAGCATAAATATATTTTTTTAAAGTTATTGCTCAATACAAGGTTAAGCTTTTTGATTATAAACCTTATATTCTGACTTTACAAAGGTTTTAATAATTGAACAAGATAAAGTTTTTTGAAAAAAGATCAAAAAAAATAATTTAATTGAGTCAACTTTTTGACTAATTATAATAAATTATTTTTGTTTTATATCATACTTATTTGATTACTAATTATAATAGAATGTAAAAATTAAAATCGACCTTTATTTTTATTGAAAAATTTTTAAATAATAAAGAAGAATATAATAATATAAAGGTATACTTCATAAAATAAACTAATTAAAAAAATATGAAACATACATTAGATTCCAAATAAGATATTTATTTTTTAATTTCAAATATAGCTCTGAATTAAAATTTTACTCAAAAAATGTAGGCCTTTAGAAAGTCTCAAAGTGTCAAAACTGTGTCTGTTATTATAGTCGTTTTATTTTTCTTAAGCTTACCCTTATCCACCCATAAGGTATTTTATAAATTTTTGGTCAATGTTGATTTTTTGTCGGTCCTCAAGATCATGCTTTCACCATTTACATATGTTAAAGTATCACATAGATCAAATCCAATCTGACCGGTTATTGTTATGGATTATGTAACTTTTAATAAATACTAATGAATTAAATGGAATAAAAACGATATTAAAATTTTTTACTCTTATTAAAATATTTGACTTAATAGTATCTAATATCGGAACATTTTTCAGGGAACCTTATTTGCTCAGTTATTAAAAATGCTATTTAGTCGGAATATAAAGGCTTATATTCAAAAAACTGTTAACAAAATGTAGTATAATTTTCTACTTTCAGCAGATACAGTTTGTTATTTTTTTAATATTAAATTTGTATTTTTTATACAAACTTTCGAGGAGGTAAAAAATGAAGTGTTATGGGCTGATTTGTAAGTTACATACTAAATTAACTTACTTGAATATTTTGAAAATATTTAAAAACCAGAGTTAGTAACTTTGAAGAGTAGATAATGATTCTGATGAGAAACAAGTGTAAGGTTCTTTTTAGACAAACCGTGTCTAAAACGATATGCTGTGAGCAAAGTAGTTGCAGTATAACAGGTGATAATCGATTAATATATTGACAATTGAAATAGGTAGATATCTTTCTTAGTTCCTATATGTTCATATTTATAAGTTAAAAAACTACTAAAATATATTGATGATTGATTTATATGAAGAATTAATTTTGTTATTTTTATAAAAGAATATTTAAAAAGTTAATTACATATTTTTAGCATATTTCTTTGAACCGAATTTTAAGATAAATTTGTGTGTAATGATATTTAAGAATTCGCTTAACTTTGTTACCCATATGTAAGGAAGTAAGTTAAATGAATTCAATCATAAAATAGCTTAAGTAAATAAATTAACAAGGAGTGATGTAATATTTGATAACAATTTTTTTGTAGGAATATTAATATATATTTAAATTTGTAAAATGATCTTTTTGAGCTATAAAACTTTATTTATGATTATTAGAGTGATCTTTAGTTAATTTAATCAACTGTTTTGCATAACAGTTGTTTCTATTTCTTTGATTTTTTTATGTGAGGAGTAAAGTGAACAACGGTAGTTCCAAAATGATTCATTTTTAGCCATTAATTTTTATTATACATGAAACCTGATCAAAAAATCACTCCTATATAAATTATTTTTTACATAATTTATTTTATTAATTTTATTTGTTTTTATTAAAAAAAAAATATTTTTTCCGGATGGTTTATACCTTAACTTGTATTTTTAGCACTTAGCTTCATATGTGCCATATGTAGCACAATAGTAAATATTATAGTTAAATGCAGATAGTTCAAAGATCTCAGTTTCAATATATTGTATAGTTACTCATATATAATTCCTTCTTTTAGTTAACAGATGAAGGATCAGAGCTTCCACTACTATATATATTTATTCTAATCATATTGTGGTAATTTATTGATTTTAATATTTTTGAAGATACTCAAATCTACTGAACTTCTGAGAACAAATAATATAGTAATAGTATTTGAAATTTGAATTCATTATTTTCCAATATTTGCACATATCTTATTCTATAAAATAATGATCTTTTATTTATTTAAAGGACTGATGTTTAATAGTTGGTTAGCTTCAAATCCAACCAACTGTAAAAGTATTAAGTCTTCTTTCAGCCTGGCTTGTCCGTTATTATAGGTAGTAACAGTCATAATAAAACAGTTTTAAAAGGTACAAACAATTATTTCATACTTATTTTTAAGTATTTGTTTAGTTTCATACTTAGATAAATTTGGATTCAATTTATCATAATAGTAACAATTTCTATAACTGTATTTTTTTATCAGTGTATATGTTACGGACATTGTGGAAAATAAGGCATTTTGCACAATTCCAGGGTAATGTGCAAAATACAAGTGTAATGTATAAAATTTTAAACACGTAATATTTAAGATACAATGATTTTGGGTAGTATGATTACTAAACAATTCATTGCATCAATTTGATCATTAAGGATTTGATTAAGATAAAATTTCATTGCAAGCGATATGATAATCTAGTTCAGTTAAAAAGAATAAGTTTAGGGTACAGTAATTTCACTTTAAAAATGAGAAACAATGCATTTGTTTCTGTATTTTCCAGCGATGGCTATCTTTATGTAATTTATAGATATTTATATTTAAGGAATGTATATATTGACCTTGATGTGAAGAATTCAAATATGAAGAAGTTGTAATCATAACTTAACCTAACTTTATTTAATTTAAGATTTGATGATGCTATACATAGTGTAGTTATAAAGTTCATAATTGAGCCCAATTGATTGTGTAAGTTAACTTTTAAATATTTTAACAAAAAGAAATGAAAAATAACATTATCGGTTTTTTATTTTCAAAAAAATGGAAAATAAGACCCAGCCTAATAACCACGGTATATTATATCTTAAAACATGTGTGAAAATATAGACCAGGATTGTTAGAAAAAGAGAGAAAACCGGTTGATAACAGAAAATGAGTATTTTGTCCATAATCAGTATCCGGAGAACCAAATTGCTCAATTTGCAACCTTAAATGTGACGTTTCAGAACATTTTTCCTTGCTATGGGGGAAATGAAGAAGATTGGTAACAACTTAAGTGCTGACATTGACAATCTACTCAGGACGGCCAACTGCACCAGACAGGAGCTAATCACAAGCAAGAAGAACAAGTAAAATTGATAATATAACTCTCTTCCAGGCAGTTTAAGGAGCCTAAGGTGGGACAGTACGTCAAACTACAAGTTCCAAGTATAGACTGTGGAAAACTATTCCCCATTACGTCTTGACTGTTGTGAACCAAGTACCAGAGAACAGATAATATAGATTAGGGACAAAAAATGATGTCAAACAGTTCAAAGTAAGAAAGTAAATTGAGCCTCACAAAGAGTCATTACTCAGTGTTGATTAAGTTCCCACTGAGTAGAAATTTACCTTGCAACTTGGTAAATGTGCTTATGTTTAGTGTATATTAAGTATGAATAATTAGGTAATTAGTTATGTTAGGTATGTTGAAAAAGGTAATTTCTTAAGATTATTACATTTAATGTTGAAAAGCATTTTTCTACAAATTTTTTTGTTTATGTCTATCTTGAAAAAAGTAATAAATTCTTGATAAATACTGTATTCACCCTAAAATATACCCACATTATATCACGTTCATTCAAATAACTCACTTTTTTGGCCTACATTTTAGCATTAAAAAAGACCTGAAACCTTTATTTGAAGAGAAGCTGCATAATTGTTATAAACCACCACCAAAGATAACCTTAAATTTACAGTGTACAATAAATATATTACCCAAAAAAAAGGGTATTTCCTTCCTTTGTATAAGTAACGACCGTTCTTTCTCCTCAGTAAAGCGGTGGCAGTGAAGAAAGATGACCCATTATTTCAACCAGTAGTTCACTTACTAATCCCATGGACTTAGGTGTAATATAAGATATTAAAAGGGGTCTTTGATGCTCAGGGAAGCGTTAATGGTGAGTAATGATCCACCTTTTGGACCAGTGGATAACTTGCAGAAGCCGTGGGCAGGGTGTATCATAGTGCATTAGACGCGGTCGTTCACACTCAGGATAGCAGCGAGCTGGATTTTGATGTTCCTTGTGAACATGGGGTTAACTGAAGTAACCTGTGGGCTGGGGCGTAGTATAGTATATTCGAAAGGGTCGTCGATACTCAGAACAGTGGTGGCGATAAGTTGTGATCCTCTTTGTCGACAAGCAGCTCACTTGCATAACCCATGGGTTAGTTGTATTATAGGATATCAAAAGGGGTCCTTGATACTTAGAAGAGTTTAAATAGGTTTTGAACCCTATTAGAGACCAGCTGGTCACCTACATAACCTGTTGGCTAAGTTATATTTCTCAAACTAGGATAGAGTACATGGTGAAAATTTATAACCATACACAATTTTAACACAATTCAGTTATACTTTATTTTACTATATTTTAAGACTTCATATAGGTTACAGAAAATAATTATGTTGAACAGGGGCATAATTAAAGACTATAAACTAAGAGTCTATATGCAACAAACGTGATTTGTTCATATGTTTTGTATAAGAAAATTTATTTATATTAAATTATTTATATTAAACGTCTTTATTGTTTAGTCATAGCTTATTTGCTATTATTGTTTAGTTATTAGGTATATAAATGTAAAATTAAAGCTTCTATGATTGTATAATCCTACTTGTAAACTTATTATGATCAATTACAATTACAATTAAGATCAATAAAATCATCACAAAATCAAATGATAATTCATATACTAGAATATTAAGACTAATTATATGGTAACGAATAATTAAGTTTGAAAAAGACCCATGTTTTTATAGACTGTAAACTAATGGTAGAAATACTTCAATTTGGTTTTGAATTTATTTATATCTGACTTCATCTATGTCCAAGAAGAAAAATGCAGTATGAATTTGCACACTACAAGTTTCATGCCAAGTATTCCTGAAAGTAATTCTGCAATCGTGATTCATGGTATATATATGAAAAAATATGATATAATATCATCTTACATCATCCCTTAATCAACGGAAGGACTCCGAGAGAACTCACTCCCTTCCCTTCTCCGAGTACTCCATAAACACAAAATTCACTTCTTCCACAAAATGAGTCCTTCCATTTACTTTCGTCACCCTTTCAAAGTGGTAATTAACCGAATAACTTGAAAAAAGTATCAATTCTTCTCCTCTTCAATTGTCAATATTTTTTAGTTAATCTTCACGTCTTTCCAAAAAGTTAAGATCATTTTCTTCTTCCTCAGTCAATATATTCTTTGCTTCATTTTGCGTCCATACACTTAACTTACAAAAGTTACTTCCTGATTATTAAAATGTTGCGAGAATTGAAGTTCAACTATCCTCTGTCTCAGTCTGAAATTTTGAGATAGAAAAAGAAAGTATGACGTGCGGGAAAACTTGTACAGGATACCAATTCACAATACATTTTTTTTAAATAATTTTAAAGTTAAAAAAAAATCATCTAATTATAAATTGTAGAACTTTTTCTTGAGAAAATTATTAATTGTTTTATTCCAATATTACCATAATTCAGCTTATAGTTTTGTTTAGTTCAATTACAATATGATCTTTTTAATCTGAATGACCACAAAATATAGGTAATTATTTTAATTATGATTGTATGTATATACATTTTGCTTATATAATTCGAATACAAAAACTTTGTAAGATTCTGTCTGAATCAAAATTAGAGTTTTCGCCGATTTTGGTCTTAATCAATACTGATTGATATAAAATTAGTATTTTTTTAGAAATACAAGAATTGTAGACAAATTGTAACTCAAATTAAACAAGTTTAATTTTAAGACTGAGTCCATTAGACAAAAGAGGTTTGAAGCCTGCATTCCTCAAGATTATAGCAATATGACACACTTAAATACATTTATTGGTAATTTCTCTTCGATGTAGCGCCCTATAAAATAATTTATATTTTCCTTTTTAAAGCATCAAATGAACTACTCAGGACGACAAATAAACAATAATACAATAATATTCATGGAAAAATTGTTTGAACTCTTCATGAGTTCTTAAGTAATAATATATTTTTAATATGAAAAAATATTTATTATTAAAGGCCTTAAAACATGTTTATTCACACTTAATATTCAAAAAAATTGATAAATTTATAGGTATTAACGATTTAACTCTTTTCCCCGGATTATTAATGTGATATATAATCACCCAACTTAACTAGCATATTGTATGAAATTTCTAATAAATATTAAAGACAAAATGTCAAAAAATTAATCTTTTTTTAATGCATTTAAAAAAAAATGAAATGTAAGTCCATTTTAAAAAGTTCAGGCAGGGAATAAATCACTTGAAGAAAAAGTAACAAATATATTCTCTTTTATGTATTTTTTTTACTGATTTTTAAAAGTTATATACATTTTTTATTATTTGAAATCAATAAAAAAATGTCTTTAAATGCTGAATGATTGTAACAAATTGGGGTTTACTTTGATTTTCATCTATATAGTTTTTTCATGTCAAAGTATGGCACTGAATTGTACCTATACCTAAAGAAATTGATTATTTTTAAAGCTTTAAATGCCAAACCTCGAAAGGTTGAAAGTTTTAATGGTCATTATCGCGTCCTAATGCTTAACTAACAATCAGCAATGCGGGTTTTAGCCTGCAGGCATTCCAAGAACTTCTTTTTGTTTCTTAATTTAATTCTTTACACTTTTTGTAGATTTATTTTTTGTATATATATGAAAATTTTAAAATATACATAGTTTTTATATATTATTGATCAACAATATCTTCTTTTTTTTTCACTTCCAAACAATTTTTCAAATGCATGGTGCTCATAAGTCATAATTATAACTCTATATATTATTTAAAAGATATAGTAATTATCTGTTATAATGAAAATAGCCTTTCACAGCAAAATGAACAAAAAATAGGACTGCAATTAAATAAACGCAAATAAGTTGTCTTATAAAAACGTCGTCTTTTAATTTTATTTCTCTTTTGTCAATCATGTTATTTCGAAAAGTTACAATTTGGTAAAAATATGTATTGTTTTACGTATATTTTAGTAATTTTGTTAATTAGGAGTAGAATTTGTAAATGACATGTACAAAATATTCTTTAAATTATCATTTAAATGGAAAGTAACAAAAAGTAATTGATTTTAATAATAAGGATAGGATGTGCCATGACATTAATAAAGATAAATTAAATATTTGATTTTATAAAAATATCTAGTTCATATCTGACTTTTTCGTAACATAATGCAATAATCATGTTTGTGATTTATAAAATTATTTTAGTATATATATATTAATGACTTTATTTATTTTGAGAAGTTACATACAAATTTATTTAAATAATGATACATTTTAATTTAAAATTAATTCCCGAAACCAAAGTCAAACACCCCCAAAAGTTGCAATATTTGATTTTGGTTAACAATCTATTTTCATTAAAAAAGTTCCTCCTATAAGATTCGACAGTAAATGAAGAAATACAACAAAGCACAAAATAGCTACAAATTTCAAAAAAAGAATGAGCACTGGTTACATAACATTTAAATAATAAGGTACAACAATAATTATTATGTAGATCTGGAATAAACTTTTAAATTTCTTATTGCTGTGCATTAAACGGTACAAAAATTATAAGTTTTTATCTGACAATGAGTGGTAGTAGTGTAATATGTCCCATGCATAGTTCAATGAAGACTGATGTACCCTTGGAATCCTAGTAGAAAAAGTAGAATGTCAGACTGCAGTTACAATCCGAACAGTTCTGATTTCTTTAACGCTTATAGGCTCCACTACGGCCAACTTCTCTGCAATCATGATTTTACAGCTTGATAAGGCAAACCCCGGGACTTTTGTTTTTGTTTGTGCACTTTGAATTTGTAAGAGAGACTTTATAAATTTGTCTGTTATTCCAGCAATGTTTAATGTAATAAAATCTCTCAAATCTGGAGTACCGGAAACTTGCAAATACATGCATAACAGTATTGAAAACTTTTCCACAGTCCTAACAGGAAGCATTAAATATTAGATAACCAGAGGATATTTGAAATTTGGCAGTAGATTGCTTTCCAAACCTGACTTTAGATATGGAACTCGTGTTCCTCTTCTTCCATGTTTAAGGTAAGTTCAAGCAATTTAAGTATCCATCGCGGTTTTTCTACGCCTTTTCTTCAGAGTTGTGTTGAGTTCAGAAAATGTTTCCTTAAGTGCCACGGAATTGTAGCTTTTGTCAGTGGAAAGAAAAACTTTCCAATAATGAATAAAGCAATATGGTAAAGATCATGAACCGTGATTATAATCTTAGGTAATGCTATCCATTCCAACTTGTTTTGGGTCGATGAGATTTTTCAAGAATTTTATTTTACTATTTTGACTATGTCAATAGTAAAAGAGAATAAAAAGACTGGTGACCCTAGCCAAAGGATCCTCTGAACAGCTCCCTAAGAATGAGAAAATTCATTTATTTATTTATTAATAACATTCCTACCATTAACCAATTGAATGCAGAATCAGACAAAATTAATGCATGCCAGTCAGTCTCTAAGTTTCTTCAATGGTGCATTATAATTTTTTAATAAATTTTCTGGATAGTTCAAGAGAGCAAAGAGCTCCTCTTTAAAGACTTTTGGGTCTTTTTATGGGATCTATATAGCTTCGATGAAAAAGCTTACTGACTCAGCAATTTTCTTCATCAATGACCTTTTAATTTCGTTATTAAAGATATCAATTTTTTTTGTAGATTAAATTTCTTCCATTTGTTAATCGAAGAATTTACACAAATAATTAGATCAGTTATGTTTTTATAGGAGGTGCCTTTACTTTCACACTTAATTCGTAAAATATCGACACTAGTTTTGATGGAGATATCAGAAGTTCAAAATGGTACATATAAATTTTTCACTTTATTTTGAACCCAACAATAAAAAAAATTGGAGTTAATAGCATAAAATTGACTCAAAAATTAAAAAAAATATGGCACCAAAGAAAAAGATGACCTTTCTTGAACATAAATACATATGAACTCAGATTTTTGTTCAATTATAACAGTGATATTTTGTGAATTAAATTATTTGTTTGCATAAAATTTGATTTTTTGTATTTTCTTTTCATTTCATTTACTTTTTCATATGATGAATGAGGCGTACAACCGTTTTGAAAAAAATACATTATTATAAATACTATTTTTTATAATTAATGCAACCAAATAAAAAAAATTATTTCCAAATTTATATTAAGTTATAAATATTTCAAAAATATTGTTATCCAAAATTAAAAATATCAGTTTTTTACAATAAAAATGAAAAAATTTCTTTTGATAAAACTTCAAAATCATATTAAAAAATTTTATTGGAAAAAAATAAATTATTATACTTTGTGTCTTTTAACAGTATTTTTAGTAATTTAATTAATATGTACAATATAATTATCAAAATGTATGACAATTTAAAAAATTTATTTAATGATGATTAAAATCTAGCAAAATGTTTATGTTTTTTTTTGGTTTTTACTTAGTTCACTGACAATCTTATGATTGCAATGTTTACGGTTAAATAGAGAGATGAATATCACTTGTATTGTCAAATCCCATCAGTATAAAGATCTCAACTTCAGTAACAATTATAACTCCTTACTTATTATTAACGAATAGTGATGTAATTTAAATTAACCATACGTACAGTGAACCTAAGCTGTGGTATTTTAACTCCCTCAGTAGTCCAGAGATAAATGTTCCTCTAGTGTATATTAAGTTTGGTCATATTGGTATCATTTGAATAACTTAATATTTTCTAAGATGTTATTCAATTTAAAATTTTTAAGAACTACTGCTTAATGGGAGTATTTGCAATAAAGATTTTTTTATAATTGCAGCATCTTAATACATAAATTAAGTATAAAGAGTTGATTTTGTCCTTCAAAATAAGTAGTACAAGGGGAAATTAAATTGTGTAAGAAAATACAATAAATTATCTTTTATGTTTTTTTAGATATTGTTTAGTTTTGTAGGTAAATATTTTTTTACTAAATATATATAGTAATACTAACAATTACCATTATGTAGCAGGAGTTGTGAGGGAATCAGTTTCAAAAATAGTATTTAATACGTTATTATTTTCATGGTATTCAACAACCTTCCATCCTAAAAGATGATGTTAACATATATTTAGTAGTTAGGCACATAAGTCAATTATAATAACTGATTTTTTTCTTATAAGTATCATTGTAATCAATGAATGAAAAACAATAAATACAGTACAAGAGCCTTAGATGGAAGATTTTACCTAATAATGTACAGAAGGTTTGACCTCCTGAAATTAATTATGTCAACTTGAACTTTGATTTTTTTTTGTCAGTCTGACCCCCTGTTTGTCTGGCCTCCAGTCCCCCTTGAAAACAACTTGGTATGTTTTTTAAACAATAAGTTACACGGAAAATACTTGAACCAATGTTTAGTACTATGTCCGGACATTATAACAAACTGACTGACAATAATAAAATGTTAGAAACTAAAGGTCAGAGCCCCCCCTCCCCACTATGTACAACAAAAAGTGTAAAATTTACATTTTTTTTCCCATTTTATAAAGGTACATCGACAAAACTTGCATCAATGTAGAGTACTATAGCGTAACATTATAAAATACCAAGACTGACACAAAATTTATGCAGAAAGAATCAACTACAAATAATATTGTACTCTCCTTTTAGAAGCGGAGCATAAGTAGATTGCAATATGATACTGTTTTATATGTTTAACAAAAAAGTAAATATGAAATGTCCATGACGCATCCAGTAAAACGTAACAGCTTCCAACAAAATAAAAGGGTAATTTTTGTTGTTGTTATTTAAAATGTATTGAAAATCAAAAAAAAATTAAAATTTGTTAAAGGAGCCATTTTGTAAAATATCCACCTTTAGTTAAATAATAATATTTGTTTTATTGCTGTTGACGTCAAGCACTATTAGAATTGTAGTTTATACGATCGTCTGTAACAAAATAATTTTAACGCTTCACAAATTATACGACAGTAAAAAAAATATATAATATTTTTTTTTCCACTTACCACGTTCTTAAAACACTTGAACCTAGTTTTATTTTTTCTGCTTTTTTGACAAGCTTATTTAAAAGTTGAGTTACTCATTTAAACAATGGGTGATTTATATGTTTACGTAGATTCTATGTAGTGAACAAATATTATAACTATTGATTGAATGTTTAACTAAAAGTTTAAAACAATACTGCTTAAGAATTTAACGAGTAACAAATAAAAATCATAATAAAAATTAGTAATTAGTGTATTAAAATCTCAATTTTAAAAGTTTATTTTTTATATAGTTGGGATGTGTCCATAAAGGTGCCGTTAGTTTACATTTTTTGTAGCTATATTGGGACTAACAACGGTTTAGAGAAGATTGTACACGTGTTGTCTTTTTTGTTATGCTCGGACATTTTTACAGGGGAATTTAAATATTAAAAAAATTTGTTATACTATCATTTTTGAAAAATTAATTATCTCCTATAAAACAACTAAAATAAATTTACAAAACAAAAAATGACCAGATCTATGTGGGACTATTCTGCACAGTGCTATCACAATTGCCCAATAACAAAATTACGCCTTTTTAAGCATAATGTAGCACCAAACACTGGATTTAACCAATACAAAGAAAGTACTTTTAAATATTAATACTAAAAAAACGAACAAAATTTAAAAAAATAAAGATAATAAAAGGAAATTATCCTACTTATTCTTTGTTAATTCAATTACAAAACATAATGACTTCCACGGAATTTTTAACTAACCAAACATTAAAACTGTTATTTTATCAATTGATGACCTGTATTGCCAATAATATTTGTAACATATGATTCCTACTATAATCATCAATAGAGAGTTTGTTACTTTTTTTGTTGTCTTTCTTTAAAGTTTAAAATATATTTACCAAACTTATAAAATACAATTATTAAAAAATACATTAAACATAATCAACATAAAAATATAATTACCTTTAACAATAAAATGATTGTTTAAATAATAAAATAAAACACACTGAAAGTAACTAAAAAAAATACAGGATTCACAGTCTAATAATTGAAGTTCAGAAATTAGGGTTGTTTGTTGTAGAAATAATCCAATCTTGCTAAGAGCTACCCGTAATATTTGTTGAAACAGGTAAGCATATACAGGAACAACTGCACCTACAAGACAACTACCCTTATCCATTTAAACTCCCAGCATTTCACTATCTGACTTATTTACCCCTTGATCCCTTTAACCCATCTTTTTTATCATTATTTAATAAGAAGTACAGATTGACTCTTATCTCTGCGGTGTATTTCAGTGGTTTTATCCTTCACAAAGATAATTGAAGGTGGCTTTTCTTCTAATTTAAATAAACCCTGATAGAGCCAGACTTATAATTCCTTTAATGCAGCAAGAATGTGATTTCAAATTGTAGTTTTTTAACAATTACTAAATATTGTATTTGTCGATATCGTTTATACGTGGATATGGTAGTTATAATTCTCTTTTCTAGGAAAAATTACTTTGCACTGACGTCCACGTCTCACTCCTGCAGTTACATTACCTGTAGTTAGTGCTTGTGTACAAGAAACAAAAAAGAAGTGTAAATGGGAGGAAGAGGGTAGCTCCTTCGTACATACAGAAAAAGATATTTTATTTTAATAAAAAACTCATATGGTAGATTAGTATAATATATTTTTGTTTTCAAAAAAAGTGCAGCATGTAAACAAAAAAAAAAGAAACAATTTAAAAATAAACTTTATGACCTTCAGCAATGATATTTCTGAGTTTGAAAAGAAAGTAATTACTAATTTGAAGATGCATAAATAACAACGGGGAACACTCTCTTTCGACCCAAAAAAAGATTTTATCTTTGAGTGCAGAATCCAAAACAGATCTCAGTTTTTCTCTGAGTCGTACAGGATAACAGTACTTTAGGGACTATAACCTTTGGGAATATTTTTAACATTAAAACAATCTCCAAATGAAAAGTAGAAATAATAGAACTTATATAAGAGTGTTTTTATTATTGAAAAGTTTTTTTTTATGAGATTATATCTTGTTCTGAGCTCAATACGTAAATATTGAAATTAGCAGGTAGCAAAATGATTAACAGCGACTTTCTACTTTTATTCCTTACAAGAAAATTTATTTTACAAATTTATGAGAAATATCATAGCTTATATTATAGAAAAATATTCAACATATAATTTTAAAAAATTGGCATATCCAAAGATTTTGTTTAATTGTAAATAACACTTTTAGATAAGTTTGATTAAATTTACTATTAATTTGGCGACTTTTAAGGGTAAAAAATGACTTTAACAGATAATAGCCTCGAATTACTATTATTTATATATTTCAGAATTCAGATAACTGAGAAAATAAATGAGATCATTTTTGGATTATGTACTCATAGATTCATTCAATTATTGTTTTCAATTATTTGAACAAAAATTTCCCCCACCCTTAGTGTTTTTGTTGTGTAATCTATAAAAATTGTCATCTGAAGGCGAAATCTTTCATTAACTTATCATGTTCAGGCACGTTGTTAGCATTTTTACTTAATGAAGTTTTCTGCAGCTGAGGATGACGATTTTTTTTAAATTCAAAAACAACTAATTGTCAATATAATACCTTTTATTTAAGACCTTTCAACAAGATTCAAATATTACACAGTGTGTAAGATCTCAAGCAATGCTTCAATACATTTGTTGTTTTTCTTGCGCATTGTTTTTATTTGATAAAAAACGAATGAAAAATGAGTGAAAAGGAAAAAAAAAATTTTCAAATACCTATATAGGTAAAAAATTTGCCCTTTGAGACTGATACTATATAACAAAAACTTTTTGATTAAAATACAATAGAATATCTAATTAAAAGGTCAGCCTAAAAATTATTAACCCTACTATATACGCTAAAATTAAAATTGAGAACAAGTTGAGATTTTTTGTGACCTTTGACTTTTTATATCACCTTAAAACATACCTTTATTCATTTAAGATGCTAAATACCTATTGCTTTAAGCATAAAAATGATTTGATGATCACAACATTCGCAAGTTTCAACTTCATTAAGTTCGTATATAAGTCACTATGTCTGATGTTCTTTGAGGAAAAGAATATCATAGCTAATATAAATGGACAAAAATACAATTTAAATTATGGTAATAATGAACTGAATTAATTAATTGTTTCGTAAGAAAAGGCTTCCTTTATAAATTATAAGAGCATTCATTTTCTATATCAATACTTATTTGGTTTTATTTATTCTAATGTCTATTATATAAATATGCTTTAAAATTGAAAATAAAAACGATATTGATTCATGATATTACCAGATTTTCAAGTAACAATGTTTTATTTATTATAATTCTTTATGCAGTGCATAAAGATATTATTTTCAATTTTCTAGTGAATAGTAAAATAAATAAAAAATTTATCAAACTTTCACGGAGAAACTGGGTTCGCAGGCAATGGGTACATAACCCAAATAACTGCACAAAGTATTTGACCGTCAATTAAAAACAGAAATATCCAGCACCAATTTTGGAGATACCTATAAAGATTCATCGATGGAAATTTCACCAAAAGTGGAATAAGTTTCTAACCAAAAATATAAATTCAGCTCAATGAAAAGAGTTGAATAATTTCGCCAACAGGATGAATAAGTAAACCACGAAAACAAACGGTATGTTACACATTTATTAATATAAAGAGTTGGAGACAGAGAAAAAATATTACAGTCTTATTCTGTTTCAACCCGGAAAAAATTCGTAACTTTCCAAATGCTTGTACCAAAAGAAGTACAATTCTATATATACAAAATATCTCAAATCAGCTTTGATCGGTGTTACACAAAAAATTATTGCAGTTAGAGTAAAAGTGCGTATTTCTGTCATATTTTATCATAGGTCACTTTTTTAGTTGTCCTCCACCATCCAATAGCCCGTTTATAATCTGAACCAAAAGTGCTATGATCATGAAATTTGGCTCACAAGTACCATTTATTATAAATTACAATATAGATACATATTTTGCTACTCGAGAACATCCAAAAAAATTGAGAACTTTTGATTAATAAAGATTTTATACATCAAAGATAACAAATATATTTCGATCCACTTCCTTGTCAATTCCAACCCTCTTTTGTCTGATGAAACGTCCTCATAGTCAGCATTCTCGGACTCAACTCTAATGCAATTACCACAAGCGGAAACAAATGAAAGCCCGTGTCGCCTGCAGCTACAAACGTTGGTACTGCAGGACTTATCTTGGATACTTAACAATTACAGTGTATGAAGCGAAGAATAATATCTTGAGCCTCGCTAAGGTATGTCATGATAGGCGTGTTAATGTTATTCAATAGTTTCCAGCCACAATCAAGCAGACTTAGTTCAATACCTATCAATGTTTTCATTCAATTACCTGCACCTGGATTTGCAAAAAGTGATACTTGTAGCATTTTTGGTTGGAGCAAGAGAGTGTGGCTTGATTGTCGTTTTAGACGTCGCTGCTGCCTTCATGAACTGATGATAACGCTTATGTTCCATAATCCAGTTTCCTTTTTCCACTGTAGCTATAAAGATATAATTCATAAAAAAACTAAACACAAATTTTCAAATATTATTAAGTATTCTCTAAGGTAAAATTTTTTTATATGTTTATGAAGTAATATTTTCATTTACTTAAACATTAACAATACAAGTTCTTTTTGTTCTACTACATCTGCTGTTGCTGTATGGTCCTCAATTGCTTCAGCAGTTTCTTGAAAGACACAGGTTGTCTCAAACTTCTTCAGGGATGTTGTTTTCCTGATATAAAAATTTGAAATGTAAATATAAAACATTTGAGTAGATGTGAGTATATGTTGAATGCTTGGTAAGTAATCTATTAATGGTAACTCAAAGTGTTCAGTTTTTACTAAAAATACTTTATGTATGTGTTTTTTTGATTTACAAAGCTCGAAAGCAATGCTACTACAAGACGAAAATATATCAAATTAAAAATTATTCGACGACATGTATCATCGTCGACTATGTAAAACCAGTAAGTAGAACGAAGTTCATTGACAAATTCATAGATATATTAATAAAACACAAAATGAAGTTTACCCTGTCCTAATACTGCAGACTTAATATCACAACCTGACCAGGCATGAATAAATAAGATAAAACTTGTTATGACATTCCCAGTTGAAATTAACAAATCTTCAATTATACACGTTTCTTTGTCCTCTGTTCTATTTTGTGCATCTAAAAGCATGTAGAAATGCATACTACTTTTTCAATGGAACATCAACAATACTAGTATACCGGTGTAGGCTGCTGCAACAACAAAATCTTTATTGTTGTCTTTTGCATATTCTAATGCGGCTGAAACTATTTGAGTCTCTGCATCTCCCAACTTATCTTTTCTTTGCAAATCATTTGATAGGAAAGATATAAACTGCAATTTGTATTGCTCGTTTTTCAAAAATACTTACTGGTTGAATGTTAGTATCATTTCCAAGTTATCCAAACTTATAAAAACTCTGATTTTTCCAGTATTGCATTTGTGTTTGTGATTTTTAACATAAGGACCATTATCATATTCATCAAAGACTATATACGATTGACCATAATTCTTGTACTAATCCAAAATTGACTGATATGAACAACTTTGTAGCTATTTTACTTTATGTAGCAGAGCACCTTCATCAAGACCATTGAATGATTGATCCATTTTGCTGGTGGACGCTGTGACATCTTTCTTTATTGTATGCCCCAGTTTTGCTTTGCTTGATTTATGCATCATCCGAACTCTGAAACAGTGAGGTAGGTACGCCTGTTAGCTTGTACTGGAAATTGCTTCGTAATTTCTCGAACAGTACCAGAAGGATTAAGATTGATTATCGGGAGAAGGGTCACTTCAGATTTACCTGGATAGGCACCTTTGCGATACGTCTACATAAATCCTGACCAATTAGGTATTGTAACATCCGCAAATGTAAAGGACATTTCCCAAAGAAGGTCAATGTTCTTCTCTAGAGTCATGCAGAAGTCAAATCTGTGTTCGTTGAGATCACAATATAACTTTTTCGACAAAAAGTCGTAGTTTCCTTTCTGGTATTGCTGGATGGCTTAATAGAACCTTCTCTTTGTAAATCAAGACATTTGATTGGCTCTTCTTCGCAGATCAGTTTACTTTCATTTTTTACCCTTGAATGATTCAAATTCTATGAAAAGTATTATTTCCATCTAGAGTGCAAAAGTTATGATCGACATTGTCAGCAATATACTGTGAAAAAGTCTCTGGTGAAAAAGAAACGATAGCATTGGTGACATCTTCTGTTGCCAAAGCAGATTGGTTGAATCGGTTTACTTCAGTATATGTACAACAGAATCCTAGACGATAAAGCTCATTAAGAAGGCATTTCGATCCAAAGACGTAATCCAACTCGACAGCTAAACCAAACGGTATTGACATCAAAGATGGTGTAGGTTTTGCTGCATGAACAATTATGCGACCAATACTACTCTGCTGCATATTTAACTGAATCAGAACCTGTAGCAATGTATTTTGATGCTTCAGAATCCGTTTATTTGGTACATCTGATATATCCATAGATTTTGGATAATTCGAGGTGTCATATTTTGTTTCTCTTATTTCAGCCATGATAACTTTAGCAGCAGTTTTCATTATCCTTTTGGTAAGTTTTTTTTATTTTTCCACCTTTCTTCATTCCATATTTCATTCAGGAAGAAATTTGCACTTCCTTGAAAGCACACAACATTTTGTTTTCCATCAACCACTTTAAAATGCAATTTATTTTCATATCTCTCCTGAAATTTCTGTTTTAGTCTCGTGGTACTATAAACTCTTTCATCACCTGCAAAGCTCCTCATTTTGTACCGCAATTCTTTCAATGTGTAAAGTTCTGGCCTGAATCAACTTTTATCCCTATACAGATTATTTCAAACAAGTAAAACATGCCTTAGTCTCTTTCTCCTCGTCTAGATCTGGTGATTTCTTGTCCGACATGAATCTTTGAATACACGATTTGTGGTATCTGCCTTCACCTTCAACAAGATCATTCCAATAGTTCCGCCTATTCTGCACCTCCTCACTCCAAGTATCATTTATCCGTTGACACTTTTCCGGAAAACTCATGTAGAAATCCAAAAAGGTTACCAGATAGATTGTGTTTGAGTCTGGATGCTTTGTATTTATTGTGGGCTTTCTTCTGCATAAGAAACACTGTTGCTTGAAATCAAACAATCCACTGCCTGATCGTAGCAGTTTTGGTTGAGGCTCATCTTTAGTAGTCGCTTCATCTGTTCTTCTTGTTTTGTCTATAAAATTTCTTGGACGTGATTTATGGATTGAATGCCCTTATCTCTGACACAAATATTTGGGTTTCTTGTGGTGAATCCAATCAAAGAAATGATGCACTTCTCCTCTTCCATTGCTTAAATAACAATAACGTTATTAGATTAAAATTTTATTAGAGTAAAAATCAGTTAATAATCTTTACAGTATTATAAATATTATAGATAGTAGAAATATTATATATCAAATATATTTTCTTATCATATTAGTGTTCCTGTTATTATTATTATTTAATCTATCCTTTGTCGATATGTAAGTACTGTGTGTGTCTTATAGTTTAAATACCCCGACATTGTTGTATATATCTCTGAGAAGTAACAATACTGTTGATAAATAGGTAGACTAATGTTGCAAACTTCAAACATGGATCAATGTAGAAATTGTGACAAAAGAAGGGATTTTTTAATAGTTTACCTTTCACATTTTGAAACAGAACTGAAAATATTTTTTTGATGATCTCTCTTGAATGAAACATGGCATAAATATCATTTTCGGAATTTTGATAACGTCAACAAAAACAATTTCAAACTTTTGATTATTTTTGGCGTTTTTGTAAACCTTTAATACAAGGTGCATGTGTAAAAATTTCAAATTGCTAGTTCAGATTTTAAGCGGGATATTGGAGGACAATATAAAAATGAGTTTTGATAAAATTTCATAGAAATGTCCATCATTACTCCAACTCATCATTTTTATTGCTTATATGACTGCACTAAAATGTCACAAGATGAAATTGATTATGAAAACCTCGAAAAGACAAAAAAAGGCAATATCATTCGAAAATAGAGTACTGGATATGAAAGGAATGATAGTACCTGATTTATCTTAGCATTGTGTCGCCCTTATTTCGAATGTTTTATTTTTTTAAATTAGCTCAAAGACTGGAAGAAAGATTTAAAGCATCAAGATCTAAAATGATCAAGGATTGACCAAAGAGATACAACTTATGCCACAGTAAATGTTTCGAATTATCATAAAAATTTACACTGGTTTTTCACAATTGGTTTGTACTAGTATTTGTAAAATATAGAATTTAAATCAAAGAAGGATCAAAAATATTTCATAAACAAGATACTTGGGTGGATAAATATACCCAAAAGTTATGTTACTCAAAATCAAAACTAAAGGGACAACAAAATTACAAAAAAAAAAAAAAAAAAAAAAAAAAAAACTTTTGCGCAGTGAAATAAAAATCCAGTATAACCTTCTGTTACAAATGGTGTCCTCTTTAAACTAGTCCTAAAAATGTTCTTATTTAAAAAAAAGAAAAACATTGAATTCCCCCTCTCCCTAAAAAAACGATGACCAAACATATTTAGGATCAATTTGAATAAGGTAGTATAATGTATCATATTCAAGAAAAGCAATAACACTACGGTCATAAATACAATAGTGATAAACTTGAATTAAAATTTGAGGACTCTTAATGTACTTTGATTAACAGTATAAAGATTTTTTTCCAGCCTCTGACAATGACCAATTTAAATAGTTAATTTTAAGTACATAGTAGTGATATTCAATATACAAATACTTTACCAGGACACTTGCGTGATTAAAACTCTTTGCTTCTAAACTGGAACTGCTATATACAGATAGCCTGCGTCATAAAAAAATTTGGCCCAGTTATTTATTAATTTCTTATTTTTCTCACCTTAACAAACATAACTGACGTATATAAAACAGGAGAAATATATTTTTTTCGTAAATATAAATTCTACTTGTAATAGCATTTAGTTTTATCATTCTTTGTTTTTTATCACGTGTAAAATAAATTTACAAAATAGCCAATGATATTGAACAATATTTTAACAAGTGTTTGTAAAGTATAACGTCTAAATATCGTAAACACATTTATTAACATTTGAATATTTACTGTATCATCAACTGTAATAGTAAAACAATATATAAAATTAAGTCAACTAATTCTTTCAATATATTTTGCCCAAAAAAATATTGTATAAAAACCGTTTTAGACCATAAACAGAAGGATAGATAAAAATAAAGAAACTCACATATGAAAGAAATTGTGTTTCATCAAGACAACGTCCCTCTCCAAAATCTTTATTGACGCTCTTGAAGCTCTAAAAGCTTGTATATAAAGTTGTTATTCATCCACCCTACAAAACTGGAGACTTCCTGTCTATGGCCAACACATTTGGTGGTACAAATTTGGTTGGCATAGAGGTCCATGAAAATTCGTTGTTTGAGTTTTTACCATTAGGTCATTTTAAGGTGGATTCTCGTCAGCAAAAAGTTATCAAATAGAGCTGGGCATAACTGGTTTAAATTGAAATGATGCTACACTTCTTATAAAGCATTAAAAGAAAGTGATAAATACGAAATTACTCTTTCTACAACCTAATATGATACATAAAAATCATAAAATCTAATAACTAACCTTAATGATCTAGGTATTTCAACAGACATAATTTCTAATTTTTTAAACATAATATATTATTTATAAATAAAAATTTCTGTGAAATAATAATAATAAAATTTTGGGAACAATAGGAATCTCTGTCTACCCACAATCAGTCCTCATAATATAAAAAAGAAAAATCCCAGAAATAAAAAAAGAAAAGAAAAAGGAACAACTTTTAAGCAAAATAGCTCATTCAATATACTAAATTTTAATTTAAATATCGACAAAATCCTATAAAAATATTTTTATTTATCTAGAAGTGTATATTTTATACTATATCAGCTCATTAATGAAGCGTTAAAATATCCCTTCAAAGACGGTTAGAAGTGAATTATGTATTAGGCAGCTGATTTTTAAGTTGCATTCTGTATTAACTTAGCTCAATATTGTACACATATTAAAATACGAGTGTTGATGATTCTGAAAAGCAGAGTGTAATTCTATTGAATAATAAGTGTAAGTTTTGTGTTAGATAAATCAAGTCCTTTAGGAGATGCTTTCAGTTAAGTCGGAGACTAATAAAAAGTGGCAATCTATTAAGTTATTGACAATTTCAGAAGGTGGATATAACTTTATGTTTATATACCTAAAAATTATAGGATAAATAATTCGCTGAAGTTTAGACATGATTTAAAAAATAGATTTATAGAATTGAATAATTTATTAATTTTGTCATTTATTTTCTTTGCATAATCTTTGAAACGACTTTTAAGCTAAGTTACTTATAAATGATATATATTTTTTTTAAGTTCACTCAAATATAGGGGAGCCACAAGACCATTGGTGTTTAATTATAAGATATTTTAAGTCATTATATTAATTAGGAGATATGTCAAATAAGATGCCAATATTTGTGTAGAACTATCAAATGGATATTCTACTCATTTTGTAATATATTTTATAGATTTTGTAAGGGAGCAAGGGACAAAATATAACTATGCCTCAATGTCCTTTACACTAATCCCTTTTGTCTGTATTGTTTTTGTGGATTTGTGGAGTATGAATTCAAGGTTCTACATTGACTCTATGCCAAATAATGCTTCAAAAATTGATCTAAAGGCTCAAACGTAAATAAATACGGGCATTCGGGAAGGGTGTATGAGTCAATAAAGCATAGTTCTACTTGGCCCGCTGCTCTACTAAAAATTGATCTCCCATGAAAAGGGTTTTTTAAGGTAAAAAACTAGTTTTGTTATATTTATTAAAGGCAAGCTTAGTGAATTTAATTTATTATTTTGCAAAAAAGTTCTACTTTTGTTTTTTACCTATTTGATTTCTTGGATATTTTATTTAAGTGAGGAATGAGGCTTACAACTGTAGTTACAAAATTATAATTTGATATAGATTATTTTGTATACTATACCCAACCTCATCAAAAACTAATGCCAGATTGGAATTAAAAAATGAGTATATCATTAATTTTCTTATCCAAAATTAAAAAAATAAATTTAATGTAATAAGAGTTACAAATTATATGTTTTCTAATATTTAAATTGATTTTTTAAAAGATTACTTAAAATGAAGTTTATTTTTTATATACATATGTTTAATATTCATAAATGTATTTTTAGCATTTTAATTAGTAAGTATAAGCTCAAAATAGATAGTTATGTTAAAAACTTTATGAGGTAATTATTATAATCGAGCAACTCGATTATAATATGTAATGGTGTTTTTATTTCTTACCCAGTTCAACAATTACGATGTTCACTAGCCAAGGGTAAAATAGAAATATAAATGTACATATTAAGGTCGAATCTAAATAGTTGAAAGATCTGTTGTTTAATAATATTATAATATTTTTCAATACCTTTTATCATGGAAAAATTATTAAATTAATCCCCTGCAGTATACCAGCACCCTCTAGTAGTACATAGACAAACTTTCAAAGCTTCCACTATTGTATATTCAGTTTAATCACATTAGTCGTATTGGGAAATCTTAATATTTTCTAAGATGGTACACTCAGTAAAAATTTTAAGAACCAATGCTCAATGGGAGTATTAGCAATAAGAATTTATTTATTCTTCCTTTTTCTATTTTTTTCGCTCATATTAATCAATAAAAACAACATCATATAACTTAATTTAAAGGAATCAAGTTTATGAGTTGTTTTTGCTTTTAGTCCAATCACCAATAAAAGTAAAAAGTCCTGCCTCTTGCTGAGGTTCTCCATCATTAAAGGTTCTACAAGTGAATATTAAAAGATATTAGAAAATAGAAAAAAAAATTGAGCACTTGTGAAGTTTTGTTTGTAGATATATATTCGTATTAAATATATCCACATAGTAAATGTACCTTTAATTTTGTAATGTTTATCAAAATATTTTTTTTACAAAATATCATTTGGCACGGCGTGAACTGTGTTTTATTTGCATCCTCACTTTCTAAAAAAGGAAGATAATATACTTATGGTAAGTAAATGAGGCATTCAATAAAACGGATCGGGTTCTTTAAGGATAATTATAATGAATTAATGAAGAACATTTTGAAAAGAGGATGTAGACTATCTGCCTATTCCAAGGACCAAGTTCAAAGGATATTAAAATTCAGAAGCAAGTCTTTAGCACATATAATTCAACAAAAGAAGTTATAGCCAAAATACCTTTATAGAAATAATAAACTGAAAAATACATAAAATACTATATATATATCGAGGGATCCAGCATAAATTGTTTTTTCCTATCCTTTTAGAATCAGAGTATAAGTTGAGTTCTTTCAGTTGTTATATCATATTTTTATCAAAAATATCCAAAATAAAATAGCCATAACTTATGAAGTAAAATATGGAAATTGAGAACTAACAACAAAATATAAAGTAATTTTTTTAGTAATTAGGCAAACAACTTTGAAAAGGATTGAAAAAAAAAAAAAAATCTCCTTCTTGGGAGCCTTTCCACTTAACTATTTATAATAATTATTAATAAAAGAAAAACATTATATGACATTCAAATATTTTACTAATATATTATTTCACTTGTCTCACAGTTAACCCAATGAAGAATATGCATAACATTTATAATTCAGGAGCACTGATTGTTATATTAATATCCAGAAATGGGCAACAACACTTTTTGTACTTTTTGAGCCCCACATTTAACCTGGTAGGTCTATCTCTTGAAAGTTAAAGATCTTTTGCCTTACATATCATAGCTTTGAGATTTACTAATTGTTTGAATCAACCATTGATGGAAATGAGAAGATTTTTTCAATGTTGGATCCCTCACAAACGTGTTTCAGTATTTCTAAATAATCTTTGAAGCACTTATTAACTCTTGGGAAAATGTGATGACAAATACAATTACATTACATTCCACTTTGACGCTTGGTTAGTGTTTCTTATCTTGTTTTGGGAATGGATTTATTAAAACAGTCTTCAACAACTCATCCAGTGTAATTCCTTCTCATTAACATTATCTTTACTTCCACCATCCTTTGCTTTCATTGCTCAGAGTCACTGAAATCCTAACAATTCTGAGTGTCAGAATGTTTAAGATGCTTTTAGTGACATGAGCGGTATATGAGAAGGAAGAAAACAAGTAATAAACTCTGTCAAATTCTTTCCTATGCAGGACTGTCATCACTTTGCCTTTGTGATAGAAGCATTAGGTTAAGGAAAAGTAGTTGATTTGTTCTGGAAGTCATATTTGCAAGATAATTATATTGTGGGGTAAAGATCATTGACCTTCTCATTGAAGGTCTTGAATTCTTCCTCTTTACTTATCTATATCAAGAAGATGTCATCAATGAATCTCTTGTAGATTATGAGCAACATTCCAAGAATAATTTTGGTCATTTCTTTAATGATTTTGTTATTTTTCTCTTTATTCATCCATTATTAAATATTTTTTGTTATAAATGTCGTCAAGCATTTTCAATATTTTCTCAATTGTGATGGTATTATTATATTGCAACAAAAAATAATATTAAAATTACATAAAGTGATGTCTTATTTTAACAAAACTAATTTTTGTTTGTTTTCCTCTTACCATTTTTTAAAACACTTGATTCAACATTATATTTTATATTAATATGATACTATAGATGTCGTCGAGAACTTTTATAATTGTATTTAAAAATATTTTACTACCAAAGAATGATTTTAATATTTTATAATATTATATGATATTCAAAATTAATACTTTTTTGTTCTTTACCAACTACATTCTAAAAAGCACTTGATTTTCAACATTATATTTAAGACTTAAATGACGTGTTTATCTACAAAGTTTAATTACTCATTTAACCAATTGGTAATATATATATTTTTTTCTCACAGAAAATAAAATATCATTAATGCCAGTGATGATTGAAGGAGCTTTAAATGTTGATAAACTACTGAAAAGTTTGAATAATATAAACCCACTGTTAATTACCTTCAATTCATAAAGTAAGTATTAACTTTTTTTTTAAATTTTCATTTACCATTAAATTGAATATTTCAGCAATATAAGTAAAATAGTTATTAGTTGTTTCACTTGATAGAATAAACATCAGTGAACAAAGTAATATTTTTTTATTATTTGTGAAAAAATTATTCAAGTATCATTTCTATAAAATCTGATACTGGAAATATTTGGTAAATAAAGACTTTTAAATATGAAATTTAGGCTAAAATATGTTGGAGACAAGAACTTTAATAGATATTTTAGTATTTGAATTGAATAAGAAAACCAAAAAATCAAACAAGGGAGAATACATTGAAAGTAACATCTTAGAACAAAAAGATAAAAACAATATTTGTACTGCGTGTAGCTCGCAATGCGTTTCATATCTTATTTTATTCAACTTCCATGTTTTACATACAAAATAAAATTATTATAACATAGTATTCAGACAAGTCAAAATTACAATCTGTTTGTCACCAAATTTAAACAATAAACAAATATTCTAATCCAAATGTAATCAAATCTGTATGTAAATAAGATGATGTTAAAATACATTGAGTAGTTAGTCGGATGAGTTAATCATAACAACTGATTTTGTTCTTTTAAGTATCATTTCAATAAATTAATGTAGAATAATGGATAGTAAATACAATGTAGACTCTTTGCCTATTCTAAGGACAAAGTCCAAAGAAAATTAAATTTTAGAATCGAATTTTAAGTACGCCTAATACAAAATATGGAACTATAACCAAATTTCCCTTATAGAAATAATGATCATAAAATATATATAACAAGTAACTACGAAGAAGTTGTATTCCACTCTCCTTTTAGAAACGCAGCATAAGTAAATTTCTATATGGTATTGTTCAATACATTTATCAAAAAAGTTAATATGAAATCGCCTTTAAGTATGCAGTAAGATGAAGAAATTGACAGCTTCCAACTTTTTTTATGGATGGGTAACTTTTTTGGGAAATCATATATTATTTAAGAGTTGTTGGATGAGTCATTTTGTAAAATATCAACCTTCAGTTAAGTAATAATATTTGTCTTATTGCTGATGACGTCAATAACTTTTAAAATTGTATTTTCTACGATTGACTGCTACAAAATAATTTCAATATTCCTTCAATAATAAAACATAAAAAAAAGCAGTTAAATATATTATTTTTATTATCAACTTTCCGAGTTCTAAAAACAATTGAAACTAAATGTTATATTTTATGCTTAGTTGACGTGTTCCTTTAAAAAAATGAATTATTCAATTAAACAATGGGTAAGGATTAAAGAAATAAAGTAGACTCCATTCTTGGGAAGTAAATTCTAGGAGCAAGACAATGAAGAGATTTAATTTTAATACAAGTATTTTATTTATTTTTAATGAGTACGAAGCGCAGTATTGTGATATTAATTATTATAATTTATCACAAAGTATGACGTTATGAAACTAACCATTAAATCTTTCATAAAATTACAGTAAGCTGTTTATTTGCTAGCACTCTCCCATAATAAATGAGATTACTTAAAAAATAATAAATCAAACCAAAATCGTTTCAGTTTGCATATTTTTGATATAGGTGAAAAAAAAATTGAACAATGAATATTTTTTGTAAAATAATCTATTATGTTTTATATAACAATGGACGATAAATAAGTTAAAGGAATCTAAAGTAGAATGTCGTTTTTTACCATTTTTCAGTCCAAAAATGTAAGTATATCGAGTTTAGAGAATGATAAAGAAGCAATATAAATACTTTTCATCAGTTTTATTAATCCTCGTTTAAATTTAAGAATTGTTTTAGGGGTAAAAATGACTTAGATTAATAATTATAGACCCAAATTACTATAATCCCAGATATTTCAAAATTTAAATGTCTGAGAATAAAATTAAAATTTGTTTTGCATTTTACGTTCAAAAATAAAAATTAGACTATTCACTTCAAAAAATGTTTATAAAATTATTGTTTCCCAGTGTCATTTAGGGGCCAACAAAGCCGAAGAGTTACATTGTTCACATAAATTCATATAATAGGGTTAACAAAATTTAGGTCTTTTACAGAAATTAAACCAATTTGACAAAAGGTCAAGCAACTATTTAATTTTTTTGAGTTGTTGCCATTAAAAAATCATAATCAACTAATTTTGCTGACTTTGTTGATTCAAGTAGTCTGATATACATTAACCATGTCTGAATGGATATAAATTGGAAGTACCAAGAAAGAATATTGTACCCTAATATCATCCGGTTTACTTTAGTCGCGGAGTTACTAAACTCTTAATGACGTTTACAAATAAAAATTTATTTGTAAAAGGTGTATAAAAGTTGCAAACAAAAAATAATCATTAAAATACAAACATTCTTTGACGCACTGTAATGGTGAAATGCCAATTGTAATATTACTTATAAGACCATAATGATCAAGTCATTTTTATTGATCAGATTTGAGGATTTTAATTGTCATTTTTGTAATTACTGCAGAAATAAGAAAAATAAATCTAGGGTTTTGTTAACAAGTGTTTCAAACCCTCCATTTTTTCTTACATAACGTAGTTGGTAATTAAAATGAGCAATGTTAAAATAAAATAATCTATTTTAAAACAAAGAAGTTACCATTTGTAAAATTGGCTTATATTAAGTTTTTTGTTGTTAACAACATATAAATATAAATTATAATTTGTAGACGGATAGACCTTGTAACAACCACATGTTGTTGCTTGTCTTTTTTGTTAAATTTATCAGAGTTCCAGAGTCCCAAACACAAAATGGCCGTGGTAAGTTTGTAGGACCTTGGGGTTACTAAAAAGTTTTTGATAATAAACAAACTATTAGTAATTATTTACTTCACTCTTTCACAAGTTTATCATCGTTAGAGCTTCAACATATTGTATAAAATTTGCGACTATCAATAAATAAATGGATATGTGAAAATAGTATGATAAAATAATTTATTTTTTATGATGGACAAGTTGATTTAAGATTGATATCTAGTCTTTTCTTTAAAATATCCCCTACAACATTTAATAAATATTGAAACACAGAAAATGGGTGCCAAACAAGAGTTTAGCATCCTCATGTTTCAATTTTCCCTTTACTTTTTTAAAGTCTTGTTCATTTTTATAACTTATTGTGTCGTAATAATGTATTATCTACCGCGAGATCTCGTAATGCTAACATCCCTCATAACCGTCATGTTTCTTTTCGATCTCCGTCCACTATTTTTCCTTATTCTTATTTTGAGCTGATATTAAGTGAGTTTTAATAGATGGATTTCTAATATGTAATTTTACAGGAAAAAAGTTTCATTTTTAGTGGGATTGAATAAGGGACTAAGTAAGTTTTTTTTGTTAACCCTCCAGAAAAAAAAGACGTTAATGGTTGATCTCCCCTTTTTGTCTTTGTTACACATATATTAAACTATGATTTTCTCTGGAGTTCCACAAATAATGATAAAATGCGTTTAGAGAAGTATATGTTTTTTCTAGACTAGGAGTAAACCCTAAAATATCTGAAATACTCAGACAATAAAAAAGCAAAAAAATAGTTTTTGAAGAAATAACCCAAAACATTAGCTAAGGTTTTGTCATTTTTTCAACTTTCAATTATAACACCTGGGACAAACTTCGGACTAAGGACACTTTTATAATTTTCATATTGATTTAATTGTTACAAGTGACTCTTTATGATGTATAAATTGCCAAAAAGATTCCCATAATGGAAAAGGCGTTTTCAAAATGATGTATAACAAAAATTGGTGTAGACAATTCATAACCATTGAAATTAGTTGACATTTCCGTTGTATAAGATATGTTGAGAGACATTCTAGAAATGTAAATAGTTTTTCATCAATGCTGATATATTAATCTGCTTTTGTAGTTTCCTCCAAATTTTTATTTAGCAAAAGCAAAAGATCTCTTATTGGTGCCGCTTTATCTGTTGGAGCACCCTAGGAACGGGTGTTTTTGTTGTCAAATCTAATAACTCTGAGTATCATCATAAGATTCTATTTATTATTTGGATATATACTAGCAGCAATATGAATGTCAAAAACTCAAAAAAAATATCTTAGGATGAAGCTATTGTTAAAAGCTTCACAAATTCTTCGCCCTTCTTGATTTCTTTCTCTCAATATGATGTCACTCATTCCTGTACTGATGAAAGACATAATGTGCTCTTTTATGTGGATAAGAAAGTATATAAAACTTTGTAGGTTTAAAATGGAAATTAATTACCAAAATATGAAAGAATAAGTGTTATGTTTAGTATTTCCATTCGTTATACAAATTGATTCAAAGGAAAGAAAACTCATTCAATTAAGTTTTTTCCTCCCATCCTCGGAGGATAGGACGAAACCCCAAAAAAGGATCCTCAGAATCCGGAGCGTCCAAAAAAGGTAAGAAGGACATTACTCATTTTCTTATAAGAAAGTGATATAGGGACCAAAAATCCTCAAATCCATTATTAATGTTACCAGAGTGGGAAAAGAGTAAAAAAACTATGCCAACCCCATGCAGATAAGATTGAAGTCTGGATACAAAATAACAGATTTATAGCATTGAAAAAGTTCGAAGCAATCATGCCCATACTTATTTGCACTACAGAAACTTAAAGAAAAAACAATGACTAAATTACCTTCAATGTAACGAAGAAATACAATATATGATGTAAAACTTAAAAGTAATTAAAAGTGGTGGTATATCTTATCAATAATTTCTACTTGCAAATATTGCAGAATCGCCAAACAAAATATACTGACGACACTGGAAAATAAACAATGAATTGGGAAAAAAATATGGTGCCTGTTCAAGAATTGAGCAAGTGTTGCAAAAAATACATGAGGAGATGAAGGAAGGCGGGGGGATATCCAATGCAATATGAAATGCATTTAAAAACAAAAGATATAGTTACGGAGGAAGGGAGTTGAAAGCCAAACGAAAAAAATCATACAAAGAAAGAATTATAGAACTACTACAGTCATGAGATTCGAGCTTAGAATGCGAATTACGAGATATTATGGAGAAAGAAGAGAAGTCTACATTTAAATAAACAAGGAAAATTAATCAAAATATTAAAGAAAAAAATTATCAACATAATCAAGATGTACGAAGAAAGATATAGGTACACCAAGTTATCCCTTTATGATGAAAGAAGACAACTGAGAGACTTTGAAGATTGTACATAATTATAACAAGAAAATATTCGATGGATATGATACCTCTACTAAAATAAAAAAAAGTTTTATTCCAAGGTTAAATTATCTACTTAACAGAAAAAAAAAAACTAAAATTATTTACCCATAAAGAAATATATGAATTTACGAACAAATAATAAAATGATGGAAAAGGGACAGGAATAGAGACCGGCAAACTGGTAAATTTCTTCTTCGAAAACTATGAAAATGATCTAATTTAGAGCCAAATGCTCAACATATATAAACTTGCATCAGGATCATGCTATGTTGTAAATCTAGGAACATAGGAACGAAATAGGTTCCAGTGTTTTATATATGGGGAAACATTAAATAAATAAAAATTGGCCACTTTCTAGGAGAATGTAAATACATTAAATAACACTTCACTTCACTTAAGAAAAGGGTGGAGGGTGGGAAAAACTATCAGAGTCTCAAATTAAGAATGGGATCATAGTAAATAATAGGATGCATGTATTAGCTAATACATGCATTGTTAAATTCCATATGATTGTAGTTGCAGCAATGGGGAAGAAAATGGAAAAAAACAAAGGATTCGTGACGGTGGCGACGAAGGACCTCAAAGAGATTGCCTCTGAGGATTTGATTTCGACTTGATGCAATAACACAACACGAAGCATTGTTATATTGAACAAAATTTTATTTTTTACATAATATTCTATTTTTTTAACTGCATAGAACCTATCAATGAAATGATTGTCACTGATGATTCACCATCGCTTCCATTGGTGTTTTTGATTTCTTTTTAAATATTATTTTTGAAAGATATTGTTTGTTTCCTTTTTTTTACATACTACGAAACTATGTTGATGATATTTCTATTTATCGATAGTATTTACTTGCGATACCGACACCTTGAAAAAGAGAAAAGAAAAAAGATATGACACTCATTTTTTTTTTGTTACCATGTAATGGTTAATAATTATTTGATGCTGCAAATTATAACTAATTACGATTTAATATTTGAAATAAAGATATTACAATAAATATTATGCAACCACAAATATTTTATTATTCTTTATAAATTATAAATTTGATTTAATAATAATTGTAGCCATAACTTTTTTCATATACTTCTTTAATCATTAATCAATTTCTTATTTTATATGTGATATTTAAGGAACATAAACAAAAACAAAAATGAAGGCGTTAAGTTCATATCAACCTCTTTGTTGCAAAAAGTTACACAATCTTGTTTGCAACATAGGCACTGGATTTTTATGGCATTTAGTTTCATCCTTTGGGATTCAAATTACAGTTTGATTTTGTACAACAGCAGTGCCAAGTTCAACACTTTCCTCCGATTATATTTTTTTCATGTTCTATCGAATATCAAAGGCAACAAAAAATACTATTTTGTACAAAAATATTATTTAACAGTTAAAAAAAGAACTATTTCAATCAAAGCACATGTTGGTGCAATTATACCGATATATGGTGTAAAATTATGCAGTTTACGTAAAGTTAGACGGAGTTTTCATAAAAATAAAGCAAGTGGATCCAATCTAGCCTTACTCCGTGAGAAATAATATTATTATTATACACTATTATATGCCATTATTATTTAGTTTAAAACGTCATAAATTATGTCCAACCGCATTTTTTCCGCCTTTTATTCCAATAGTCGACATTTTCATGATGATACAGCACTTCATTGTGTGGACAAACAAGAGTAAGAAAGGCTTAGTAGTTTTTGTAAAATTGAATGCAATAGTAAATTAGGGCATCAAAAATCCTGTAAAAGAGATGCCCTTGCTGCAAGTGGTTTTCTCGCCAAAATTTCATAGGGAATTGAAAAAGGCAATCATTTCCAATGAATCTTTTGAAATTTGTGTTCCAGAATAATTTTTTTGAATGGATTACGCAGACAAGACGATTAAGCTCTTAATTGAAGACACACAATCATCTTTTTTTTCTACTCTTACCCCTGGAGCATATGCAACAACAAAGCCGCCCCGAGGTCACGGAAACTCCAATTGAATGCAGCGAAAAATGCAATCATCACATTGTTAAAATAAAATAAAATCCGAAAAGGAACACTTATATAAGAAACTTAAAACAAACACCAATTCCAAACAAAAAAAAATTAAAAGTAAATTAAACATTTTCATAAAAGCACCACATTGTAAATAAAATCCTCTGTTAAAGTAAAAATCAACACACACAATGTCATTTTACGACAGTTTGCGATTACTATCAAAATCACAAACTTTAATAAAAACATCTCGAAAACGACCAGTAGCAAATAATTCTTTCATTAAAAAATGAAATGTCTTCCTTGTTTCTATATTCGAAAAAAAAGACTCGTTTCTTATCTTCAAATAAAAAAGCTGATTTACTATTGAAGAAGAAGAAGCAGGACCATTCCAAATTTATATGTTTGATAAAGCAGAAGAAGTAAAGTTATGTATTTTTAAAAAACATTTATATATTCTTATGTTCTTTGAACTTATGATAGGAAACTAGCAAAAAAGGGTTGTAACTGTACTTGATAACATGCATAGCATGACATAATACATTCTAATTTTGCTCCTCGTCTTGAAATTCAATACAACAACTGTAGGTGGGTGATTTCTTTCGAAAGTATTTCTATTTGTCGTCTATTTTTTACTGTTTTTTAGAGGTCAGAACATAATTTCAATATTATGGTGCTTGAAGCATACATTGTAATACTGTAGAATTTGGATATAATGAATGTTTATTTTATAAGGGAGAGTTATTCCAAATTTTATGTCAATCCAAACCTTTGTTATTAAATGATTATAAATTCTATTATAAATTATTGCAAAATTAGATTAATTTTTTCAGAAAGATTCATCATAAATTTACATTAACAAAATGTGAAGAAAAAATATTTTTCGGACTTGATGGATTTTTATTTTTTCATGGTTTTTCTTAGAAATACTATTACAATTTACTATTAAAAAAATTAAATAAAATACATAGAGAAATTTTATTAAACCACTATCCATAAAAATTTCTTTGTCTAAAACTAAATTCATTTTTTTGTTCTCTTTTGTAATGTCTCATTTTCACAAATTCTACAAAAGTATGAAGTGTTCATTTAACATTTTTGGAAGCATAAATAAGAATAAAAATAATTAACAAAAATATTTAAAAAATAGACACAAATATTAAGAAAATGTTAAAAACAGTAATAAAAATTTCAGCAGCTTTACCTTATCTTAGGGAATATTATGCTTTATAAAAATATTTAGAATATTGTTTTAATTTTTGAAGTGATAATCTGATTCAATAAGTTCAGAGGTAAAGTCGCATAACCTTCCATAGATTCTCTGTATTTTGATATTAAAAGAAACTTATATTAATGCGGCATTTATTAAAATGCCTCTAAATCTTCTACTCTGATCGGCTATCTCAAAGTGAGTTTATTTTAGTAATATATGCCTTGAAATTTAAAAGTACATAGTACAGTGCTTGGTTTTTTTGGTCGTTCCATATTTAAGTTTCATTGGGTAAGGTACAGGGGCGTAGTTCTCCTTGGAGCTTTCTATTAACGAACATAGTAACTTCCCCTTTTAGAAACTATTGTTTGAAAAAACGTCATGGACAGAGACAATAATTATCTCTAACACTTCCCAATCCAAATCTGCTGTATCTTCCTGTTGCTTAAAGAAGTTCTTATTTTTAAAATTTTGATGGATGATGTCCACTGTGTAACGTGTGGCATATACTGGAGAACCTCACCACAAAATGATTTACCACTTATTGGATTTTATGATAAAGCAGTACTAAAGAAAATCAACTTAAGGTATTTTTTAATTATTTGCAATAATTATAGAATCAATGTAAATGTTGCCCAATATTACATTGGAAACACAAAATTTTCCCATATCCTTACAAATTGGACCATTGTAACATTTAAACTGAGAATTAGACCTAACATGGAAATGCCATTGTCGCATCTGTAGTTGTGCACGCTATTTTTCTTTAAAATAGATAGAAACCAGGTAATTTGACAGATTAAATTTTTACATTATCGATAAAAATATGTTATGCTTTTCATGAGCTGCCACAATCACTACTGAGCTGTTAAATAAAGGCGACCACTCTTTCTTTCATTTCATTCTCCTCAATAGACAACTATTATTGTATTGAAGAGAGCAAGCAACTCTTCCCATATCCTTGTTATAAGAACACTATCAGGAATTGTAATGTTCATATATATTTTTTCAACTGTATTCTACTCTTATGCGTAAAAATGGAGAATCTTTAAAACTATCTTTAAAGTTTCTTCACCAAAAACATAAATAAATATATTTTTATTAATTGCTATGCTTATCTTATAAGTAAGAGGTAATTTTTTGAAATACTTAATTTCAAAATGAAATAAAAAATTAAAAAAAAACCAATTATAGTAATTCCAAAAAGTTATTTCTGAACACCATTAAGAATCAAGTAATTAAAAATCAAAATTTAAAATGTAGACTTGTTCTTTAACAAGATATTTGCCTCTTTTTTCTTGGAAGCTTATTTTCATTTGAACAATTATTTCCAATCAAGCTATACTCATAAGTATTGCAGCGCACCAAATAATATAGTTTTTACTTTTCTTTTAATATATTATTAAGTAAAATACTTCATACGACAGATAGAAAAAAATATACCTATAAGGTGTATGTAGATTTAAAAAATAATACTACTATCTATGGTAAATTTATGGGCCTATCAACTTTAATGGATTAAAAAATACTTTTTTAGTTTTGTAATTTAAGTAGTTTTTGATAATTGTTACAGATATATATTCAAATAGTTTTTAAATAAACTATATTAATAAAAAAATCATTTTGTGTCTACTTTCAATTACTTATAAAAAAAGTTTTCACAATGTAACAATTTCAATTAATTACAATTGTCAGTTTAATCAAAATATTAAATATTTAATCAGTTTATGAAAATGGAAAGTTAACCTTAACTTATTTCAAAATACAATTTTTTTATCAACTATTGGTTTTATAATTAAGAAAGAACTGTAACTTTCAAAATTCACTTAATTTTCTTTCAGAACATAAGGAATTCAAGACTTTAGTTAACAAACATCATAATTTTTATATTTAAATCTTAATGTTAATTTTTTTAAATTTTTTTTTTAATTTACCGGGTCGAAAGTTTAACTGATTTTAGAAAATAATAATTTGAATTCAAATATCTTGAAACCTCATTCAAACTACCATTAGATTGATACTTTCATAGAATAAATATGATTAACTTTACTTACAGCTATAAAATCCCCTTTGTAACTGTCATGGTATGACTTCTTATAAATTGTATTAACTTATGACTTTCTAATCTATACAAAAAATTATTTTCAAATAATTTCCTATGAGTTTGTCGATGTTATGAGTCTTTGTTACTTTAAATACATTTAAACAAAAAAATAAAATAGATGACTAATAAGAAATTGCCTATTCATTATTCCAATCTAACTAACTAATAGAATAACTGAAACTTTGAAAAAAATTAAAAACATAATTATTATTTATCAATTTTGTGATATAAAGGAGTGATCATTGAACAAACTCAGTTATGTCTTGCCAATTAAATTTTGTTGGAAAAATTAAATTTCCCTTTTAAAAAGATTGAATAATTTAGCCTTGTTCCAATCCAAATATCAGTAAAACTCATGGATGAAGTGTATGGTATATATTTTAATTTTGATAAAGTTCTTTTAGATTATTTAGGTTAATGAAAACTACTGGGGCAATATATGAGATAAAATTTTTATTTAATGGATATATGTCTTCAGTATATATTTCAATGTATCTTTATGACTTATGGACAAATCTATAAGTTGGTTTATATGTACATATAATTTGTTTAAAATATGGAATTAAATTATGGGAATTAATAGTTACTTTCTATAACAATGGTCTTTATATAATGATTAAGCATATTTGATAAGGAAATATTATAAAAATGGACCCAGAAATGGATCCTTATATTTAATTAAAATAATATTAGTTATATTGTTTTGTATGATATTTAAAGATGAATATGAAATAAGTGGGCAATTCACAATACAATAAGTTCAGGGTGAATACTTATAATCCAGACATGTTAAATGCAAAAAGTTTGGTGAATCATCCTTAGACAAAAAAGATTTTTTTTATTTTTTGACAAGCAATATAATACACATATTAGATGCAATGTTTTTTTAACAAATTGAACTAATATTATTGTTCCAACTGTAATATAAAAATTAAATACAAGGGAATTGTAAATATTAAATATGAAATTTACAAATTGAACCAACATCACATTTTCAACATTTATTGATATAAAACTCTCCAACATATCATTTACATTTGACAATTTATTGATCATTATATTATTTAGTGTTAAAAAAAAATCTTTTTCACATTTTTAATATTTTTATATGTTTGTTACCGTATCACAACCAAATAACTTGAATTATACATATCCAAATTTGAAAATCTTTTTTTTTGTCGAAAAAAATGTGCAAATGTTTATGACTTAAATCTTTTTTTTCACTTTAATATATTTATTTCATTAAAAATAATAATTAAATATAAGTAGCTTACCTACTAAATAAAGCTATAAAAAGAAAAAAAAATCATACATTATGAGGAGATAGATAATAAACCAAAAATTAAGATACCTGATTAAAAAATATATATACAATCAGATCTACAACTATTATTATAATAATCATATTAAAAAAATTGTTGTTTTTTACAATATAAAAAAATCATTTTCTCCACTCCCCCCTCTAAAGGACCAATTTTTGAGAAAAAATACCTACTATATCAACATAATGAATCTAACAAATGAGTTATTTTCATTATTTTTTCCTACATTGAAGATACAACCGTCGAAGGTCTTGAACTAATTCTACATGAAATTACAAATTAAATTAGTCCATTTTAATTAAGTAACTATATACTTTTATGAGCACCAATTCCTTTTTGGACAAGATTGTCGATTAGATGGAGAGACCAAATTGTTTTAATGCCTCATTGAAATAATTCCTATCATCCAATTATGCAAGGTCAGCTTCTAAAAATCCATAACCCTTCTCCATAATTTTGATTTTTCCAAATATAGTACTGGTTCTTTTTTGTTTTTCTTCCAAAATCCTAACCACCTAACTCAACGTTTTCAATAAAAAATATACCTTTCTAGGCTCCATATTTTGGCACTTAACCATTATTTTTGGAACAGAGAAGCACATAAAGGGACATTTCCCCCTCACTTTAGATTCTTGGAAAACTATTGAAAATGTATGTGTGTATAGTGTCATAAATGTGTCATATCATTTAAAAATTAACAGCATCACCTCTTTCCAACTAATTAATTAAGTTTCGAACCTCTTTACTAAAGTAAAGATAAAGTTCCTTTTCAATTTTTATTATAAATATTATTATAACAAACTAAACGTTGTATAATTTGGAAGTTATAGCTAATTCATAATATTAAGAAGAAGATTTCGATACAAAATGTTTGACATAGGAGGCAAATGATAACTATCATTAGGAATTAACAGATTTTTTGACGATTTTATTTCATGATTATTAAACCTTATATTCAGCTTCTCTAGTTGTCAGATTCATATGATCTAAAAATTTCTTTGTTTTTGGGTGTCATAACTAAATGTATCTATGACTGTTTAAGTAGAAAAGGTAATTTGTTCTAAAAAAAGGTACAACGAACTCTCTTAAATTATTTTCCTTAAGAATAACCCCACTAACTTTTAGAGCTCATTAAAAACGGACAATTTTTTTGTGAATACAAGCAATTTCTATTATTCATATTTGACTTAGACTAATCGAATAACTGATGGAGAAGTGGCTAAGTACTCTTCCAAATTTATTTCTCAAAATTTATAAGTATCACTATCATTCTTAAGAAGGAGCATAAAAATATTATACATTTTAAATATTATCAAATAAGAACGAAGACTTATTAATGAGTCCAATTTCATATACATCTGTAATAGTCGTAAAATATCAATCAATGATGAAAAATCCGTGATTGCAATTATAAAGTGGCAATTCTTTTTTTGGGAATCGAAAGGAAAATACTAATGGGTTTGAAATTAATAGATTTATGTGGGAGTTGACTTTGAAAAATTAAAAGATATTCTATAAAAATTAAGAAACCCATCATTTGTATTAATAATATTAACTTAAAGGGTTAAAACAATGTTTTGATAAGAAGGGTTATATTAGTCATCATCAGAAAGAAAGTCTATTTTATCTTTAAAATAAATTAAAATGTTGCACGTTGCGACTTAAAGAAAAAACAAAAGTATTTGCTAGTTTATTTTTTGACCGAGGCTGCGTGATTTATTAAACTTACTTTAATTACATTTTATACAAAAAATTTGATGCATATATATTAAGTATATCTAGAAATTGAACAGTTGTTGTTTTTTTACACAAATGTTTCATCAATTTTGAAAAAAAAAACTTTGCCTTTAAAAAGTTAAGGTTTTAATAAATTTTCAGTTATTCATGTGAGATCCTTTCATATGGGAAATGAACTCCTTCTACTTATAATTAATTGCATGTTTTTTCCAAGGAATTAATGGAAGAATATCACGTGAAACATGAATTATTTTAAAAATTAAGCAATATATATCATATATATTTTACATAGACACGGAGTGCGTAGATGAAAGTAATCAAATTTGTAAAGGCCAGGAAGATAGATGTTATATTCCATCCGTTCAATTTAGTTGTCCAAAAACTTGTGGATTATGTAAGGGTAAGATTTTCTATATTTACAAATCAAATAAATAGTTTTATCCTTCACTTTTTCCATGTATTTTTATTTTATTAGCAAAATGCAAGGATTATATTAATAATTGCTATGGGGAATTCTCACAATGTGGTTCCAATGAAACAATTTCCAAAGAATGCCTGAAAACTTGCGCTAAGTGTGATGGTAAATTTTTATCAGCATAATTAGAATGATTTAGATTATAAAAATTCATTTTTTTAGTATGTGAGGATTTGATAGACACATCAATTTGTGAAAAAAGTTTAAAGGATTGTAATAATAATTATATGAAATATGCTTGTAGAAAAACATGTCTATATTGTTGTAAGTACAAAAATCTTATTTTCTTGGTATATATCATTTTTTAATATTTTAGTGGATCCATGTAATGACGTTGGTAATGCTGATTTTTGTAAAATACACAAAGATAATGGAGCCTTTAAAAGTAATGAAGCTTTCAAAATAATATGTAGAAAATCATGTAATTTTTGTGAAATTAAACAATGTTAATTTTTGTCAATAATGCTTCCAAGCAAATTCTGTTATTTTATGTTTATAAATACAAAACATAACAATCAAGATTTATCCAAATGTGTTTTATTTTTTAAATATATGATAAAAATATATTTTTTTGACGTTATAGCAAGATTTTTATGATGTATGCAACATTTAAATATATATTTTACAAGATATTGAATAATATTTTTAGGTAATAACATTATGATTATTAAAAAAGAAAAAAGATTGATTCAAGAAGGTTTTAATTTAAAAATGTCAAATGTGCGTTCAACATGAACTTTACAAATAGAAAATATTAAGTGGGGACAATTTGATACTGAAAATCAGTCTTCTACAATTTAATAACCTCTTTTATCACAAAAATATTGTGCATCAAATGAGTTTCCAAGTCAAACTCCAAAAGAAGTACTTAGTAATACTTCTCATTCCAATAAGGAGGTATAAGAAAGTGATAAGACGAATAATATTGAAGTTAAATAGCCAAACAAACTATCCATGTCTCATTTGTACATCCATACAATTCTAGACCCTTGTACTCTTGTTTTCACTCTGGGGAAAAGAAGTAACCGGACATAGATCTTTCATTTGTAAGAGACAAATAAAAGTAAAAAACTCCAAAACTGGTGCTTCTTGATTGACTGCTGCTTTTTTCATTTTTGTTATTTAATTATTTTAAAATGAAGTCTTCAAATGTAAAAATATATACCAAATTAAGTAACTTCTTTCTAAATAAAACTACCAATGAAACATAAATGAAAACTTCAGCTTCATTTAATGTGTAAAATTTGAGGTATAGACGGTCAGATAAAATTTCCACGATTTAATCAGAGTCTCGAGAAATCTCCCAAAAACTTTAAAATTTCCCCTCCTTTTTGTCATCAATTGTTTTTTTTTATGGATAGTGATTTATAATTTATCCTAATTGCTTCAACCATTCAACCATATTTGTCTCATTTACTCTTTTGAAATTATTGATAAGCGTCACAACCAATTTTATATTTTTATTAATTTTTACCTTGTCAATCCCTTTTATTTTAAAAGTGAAATCCTCGATAGAACTGTCCATGTCCATATTTTTTATTTTCATCACATTGTGCTTTTTTAAGTCATTAATGCGATCCCTTAAGCCTATAGGGAAAATAGAATAAAAACAAGCTTGACCCAAACAAAATTAAGGATTCGCTCCCGCAATTTCATACTCATTAAAACCTTATTTAATTGCTATATATTGTAAATGTCAATGTGTTTATTATTTTCTCTTTTAGGACAAAAATATTTTGCATTTTTCATTGCCAGCACAAAAGTCTCCCATTTAAAGCTATTATCCAGGTTCACACGACCTGCTGCATCTCTATGAATGCCGTTATTTACCTTCAAAACATTTGAGTGACCTCTTCCTCATTCCTCGATGATTTTCTGATATTAAAACAGGTGGTTTATTAGGAGGTTTTATGGGAATATTTTATAAAAGTTCCGACTATTTCTTAATAATTAAATAAAGAAAGTTATATAATATGTATTATTTGAAAATTAAATATAAACACCCACTCAAAAAGAAAAAAGAGTTAAAAAGCAATGGCTTGCTTTATTCTAGAGATATCTGGAAACAATCTTCAACTCTCAGAAACTGACCTCCAATACACTGTATTCCAAAATTAACAACGGAAAAAGGGACTTCTAGCACTTATAACACTTTTAAATATATAAAAAGGGCAAAACACGCCACTAAGTTTATTTAACACAAGAACGACGTATACAAAAAATACAGAATACACGCTTCCTCTACTACGATTTTTGATATGTGTTGCCCTCTGACACTGTTCATCAGATAAGCTTTGTATTCAAGAAGCAGTTGTTTATTTGGATGTTTGAAGTCAGATACGATAAAGGTATGCTATAACAAGAATATATTGCTTCTTTGATCCATATGATCGACTCCCCCCCCCCCCATTGTAAAGTTTTACAATTGTAAGACAATAATTTTTGTGAATTTTTCATTCTGATAGAGTATCAGTGGTCGTAAAGTTATATGCTCTATCACTAATATCAACGTTGAAGGTATTGTCTAAGTGACCATTTATTTCAATGTATCATTTATGAATATTTGAATGTTGACTTCACAAGTCAATAAAAAATGTTATACATTCATTTTTGTGCTAACCTCTTCATAACCTATATCATAGTTATTTAATAAATTTTCAATGTTTGCCTTATCAGCTCTGTCTATTTCATTTTAAAGTCCTGTTAATTTGGTAATTAATAGTTCTGCTAAAAGTATTACAATACCTTGTTCTTTCTTTTCTTTCAATTATTTATCTTATGAACAACCTTAAACTCAAAAATAATGTTATCATAAAAAGTATATGTTTAATTGATTGAGCTTATTTTACGTTTGTAAATGTTTTACTATCTAATCTGTGAACCAAAAAAAGTGTCATTAAATATCAATTCTAAAAGATTAATAAAAACTAAAGATACTTGTCTTATCCTAAATAATCTTTAAATCTTCTAAAAAAATAAAAATATACATTTCAAAACAAGAGTGACACCTGTTTCGCAACAATTTTAAACTACCATAACTTATGCGTTTTTGATCAAAACAAAGCTAAATTTTGAACAACTATTCCTTTTACTATGCAAATATTAAAGCAACATAAAAAATATAAACTTCTTAAAATCTATGTTTTTAGTATATAAGGATTTGATATCCACATCAATTTGTCAAAAAAATCGAAACAATACTTTTTGAAATGCAATATTCTGGTATTAAATCATGTAAACTAATCTTTAAATGATCCTCTAAATTATTGGTAAATATCACATTTTAGATTTTTAGAAAATAAATGCGTTGACATTGCTGTTGATAAATTTTGGTATTACCACAGTGAAAAAGAAAACTTTTAAAAGAATGATGCTATTCAAATAATGTATAAACATAATGTGAGTTTTGTGAAATTGATCGATGTTAGTGTTTGCCATCTTTGCTTTTATGCTTTAATTATTATTTAATACTTTAAGTTTACAATATTATAATTTTCAAAAATGACTATAAAAACCTCAATGTGTTTGAAATTGTTATTTCATTCAAGGCAAAATTTTATTTTATTTATCACAAAAAAAAAAATTTCCAATTCAGTTACAATTTCTTAAAATATTCATATATTAAATAATTTGATAATTATAATGGTTCAAAATCTCACAAACATTGATATTTTCAATTAAATTATTTTTTTTATTTCAAAAGTGCTTAGAACATGATATTAGAAATAACTTTTGACATCGTCAATTGTCATCAAAATTAAATATATACAAGGTTCGGAAGCAAACTTGGACTGAATGACTGATTTTAGAGAAATGTCAATAATTGTATTTTTTCATAAATAATTTTGAAATTTTACTTAACAAAACTATAAAACACGGCCTTTGTGAACAGATTCATTCAATATGGCCCCCTCAGCTAAATTGCAGTCTGAACACGGTGGCAGAAAGCCTTGCAAGAGTTGAACTTCTCGGACAAGTTGTTCCACTCCATCACAATGGCGGCCTTAAGGGAGTCTACGTTTGGGTGAGATGTCCGGTTAGTATCCCTCTCCAAAGTGCCAACCACAGAAAAGTCCAACGAGTTCAAATACGGCCAAAATTATGGCCACATGTCCTTGGGCCAAATATTAGCTATGCTGTTGGCACATAGCTTCTGGTGTTTGGCGGATGTGTGTGAGGGTGCACCATCTTGGGGCCTTGAGCCATGACAGTATGGTGAACCTCAGCACCTTGTAGTAGGTCTTCTGGCCGATTTTCTAACAAGCCTTAAAAAAGAAAGAGGCGTCTTCCTGCTATTAGACACCACTACCCCTAGGACTATTGTTTGGCCGGATGTTTTGTACAGAACACACCCTTGACCTCCTATGGTGATCCCCCAAGCCAGCGGTTGTTCCAATGTTTGTAAGCCTTGTCCACGGCAAAAATCTTCCCGTCAGAGAAATTTTTATTGTGGATCAATTTGCCTTGATCCAGACACGAACTTAATAATATATTATATGATAGGTGGTGTGGGGTCCTTGTGTAAGAAGACAACCTCAAGTCATCCTTCACAGCCCTCCTGATTGTCCCCTCGTCCACGTCAAAATTGTTAAAAAGGTGATTCATAGATTTTGTGTAGTCCTCTCTGATCTTCTTCTTCAGGTCCACCAGAAACTCAGAATCCCTTTTAAAGTTGTGTCCCCCAATTATTTCTTTCCTTGAGAAGTATTTTCCATCCTTTTTCATCTGGCTCACCTTGAAAGTGAGGCTCCTGGAGCACTTCACAATGTCAATAAGCTCAGAAAGTCTGAAATCCTCTCCCTTTTTACTTTTTGCTCCGCTCATAATGAAATATTTGAGAAATGTTTATTATTGTTTACTTATGCAAAAAGGACAGGATATTCGTAATATGCATAATCCTGTATAATGATTAAAAAAATTCTTGAATACGGGATAGCCTAATTAGCTACAAACAAAACAAATTTTACATCTTGGCATATTCAAATGATCAATAAGTGTCAAAGGCAAACCATATAGTATACATCCAAAAGAAGTAGTAAACGAAGATATCTTCAAAAAAGTCTATTATATAATTTTATTGATAGTCAAGTGAATTAGATCAAAGTAGCTGTTTCTATTTAAATTTAAAAGATACTTGTTGAACATATAGTATAAAAATAATTGGAATTTTAAAACTAGTGTGAAAAGGAAATGTCATCCAAAGACTCATTTGATTAAAAGCAGCAACATGTTTTTGATTTGAAGCAATTTTTAGCGAAATTAAACAATAAATAATGCAAAAAAGCTATGCAAGAGCCTTCTCCATCCAAAATACAAATGAAAGAGAATAAGGAGGCCCAATTGGTGGAAGAAAAAAAATAAAGATAAGTCTTACGGAATTTAATGACGTCTTCCATCCAAAAATGTTCGTGCATCATATGCGTCTCTAATTCATACTCCAAAAGAGTTGTATGTAATTTTTGCATTTACTTATCCTCAGTTTTCAGTTTTTCAAAGTAAAAACAGTGCTATCTCATCCCTTCATTTTTTTTAACAATATTAGTGTAAGGCCACTCATGACAAAGAATATTATCTTTAAGAATGAAGACGTTGTCATTTACCATAACTTCATCGACATAACCCTCAATTTATCTCAGGGTTGTAGCTGTTGCAGATATTTCCAAAAATGGTCACAAAGAGGACTTCCATCTTTGAAATGAATTTTTAAACTTAGTTTCTTTGTTTGATGAAAATCAATTTAATAGAATCAGTGAACAAAAGTTAGAATCTGCCATTGATGATAACATTTTGAAACTTTGACAGAAGTTATTTGATTATCTGCTCTAAGAATCTTCGAAACTACTCTCCGTTTAATCATCTGACGAAAGGGTCGCATAATTTTTTTTAGAAAATCCGTTTGTAAAACCAATGCCAAATGAATTGCTCGAAATTTGGGTACACGTAAATCGTACAACCATCATATTTAATTAAAAAGGACCACCAAAATCAATTCTTAGATTAGTAAACGAAGGCTCAATCTAAATTCCTTATACAAGAAGGATAACCATAAAAGAAACAGAGATTTAGTGTTCTGATACAATACATCAAAATTAAATTAAACCATTAATTACTAATACAATTCAATATACATTTTCACCAAAAAGGAAAAGACCACATTTGTTATTGTTATACAAGGCAAACAAAACGAAGAGGACCTTTAAAACGTTTTAAAGCAATAAGTTTGGCACATGAAATAATTTTTTTTTAAGTCATGTCTTTACATGTGAAACTTAAATTCAAAGTAATATTTATGTGTGGAAAATGTATATACTTGAAAGTTACAGAAAAAAACATTCCAATGTCAAAAACAAGATTTACTAAATTATATCGAATATAGTTTTTTCAAAATTAGTCTAATCTAACTAAAACAAGTATTATGTAAAATTTTACTTGCCTAAAATTTAAAAATGCTTTATATTAGAATTAAAACAGAAATAATCTTATAATACAATATAAGAAGATTTGCCTTCTAAAAAAAAAGTTTGATTTTTATTGAAAAGTAATATAAGGTTGCGTGAAAAATGTTCCGAAATTCAATATAACAAACTTAATTATATGATTTTTTTTTTCTTTTTTTGCACTTATACATTACTTTAAAAAAATTATTACCTTAAATGTATTACTTTACCAACAATTATAATCCATAAACACTAACACTAACTATTTGATATAAATAGATTTAACTATAACTGCTGGTAAAATTAATTAATTAATGAATATTTTAGAGTCCAGGAAATTAACCTTTTATGAAATATTTTTACTATTAAGTCTTAAATTTTTTTTGATATATATTGCAAAAAAGTATTTATAATGTATAAAACGAATTTGGTATAATTAAACATCTGACGTTAAATAAATTTTATCATATATTTTGCATTTAAGTTGTTTTTTTGTTTTTCTGTTATTTTCTTGGATTTTTGAAATTGAAGAATGAGGTAAAGAACAGTAGTAACAAATCTATAGTTTTTATTATATAAAATACATTCAATCTCATCAAAAACTAATTCAAAAATTTGTATTAAGTAATGAGTATTTTATAATTATTTTTTGTATAAAATTAAAGGTCTTTAAAATAAGAATCACAAATTATAACATATATTTATATTGTAATAGATTATTGAAAAAAATAATATTCTTTTTTTCGATGTCTTTATTTCCTAAGGATATTTTTAGTAATTTAATTAATAAGTTCAAGTATAAAATAGATGGTTATGTTAAAAATATTTTAGGAAATTTAAATGATGTAATTATGAATATCGTGAAAATAATAATCATGTTATTTTATGGACTATGTACAAATGATATCAAATTTGAGAATTTATTTGTCAGCACATTAATCATCATTATTCTCATTACATCATAACTACCGGGCGTGCAAAATTATTTACCGATGATGTAAATATACTTTTTAAGAGGTTTTGTGGCAACCAATCTGATTGTTTCGTATTTTTACTCTTAAAATAAACAAAAATCCTTCCTGTGAGAGCGTAACGACTTCCACACGTGAGACCATGTTCAATCAGGAAA
>NW_027293573.1:0-1883 GCF_016086655.4 Lepeophtheirus salmonis | reverse complement strand
TGAAAAATACTTTAACTCGTTCACCAAATTATCATCAAGGGCGTCCACAGGGCGTGGCTTGGAGGGCTCTACATCCCCCTCCCCAAATTAAGGAGCTTTTGTTTTACTAGAAAATGTAATTTAGAAATTTTTTTGAGAATAGACATTGATTTTAGAACTTTCTTTTTTCAAAAAATGTAATATTTCAATAATTTTTTGAAAAAATTATAAATTAGAATTTTTTTCTCAAAAATAAATAATTTTTTGTGAATAGCTGTGGATTTTGATTATTATTCTAAAAAATTAAATTTTGTGTTAATAGCTGTCGATTTTTGAAGTTTTTTTGGAAAACATAATTTTTTTTCTGTATAAACTTAAGAATCTTGAGATTTTTTTCAAAAAATTTAACTCTAGGAAAAAATTACATATTGTGCAATATCCCTTTTTTAAGCACATAAAGCTTTTTTATTATTAAGAAAAGGAAAGTTTATTTCATAATTTTTTTTTACTTCATACCGAAACCTTTCCGGACAAAAAAAGAGGGGGGGGGGTAAACAATTTTCTCTGGGATTTTTTAAATAGTAAAACGGACTTCTGCTGTTATTTACCATTCGCAACTTTTGAGGGGTCAGAATGTGTACTAGCTCAATTTTGGGCTTCTGTGATACACCCTAATGTACATATATTTGAAATGGTACGAGAATAAATGGCTTGGGGAAAATTACCCGTGGAAAGTTACCCTGGAGGTTTATCGTCCCCCGCTTCTCTGAGAAGCAAGGAACCCCTATAATATCTCAAAATAAGCCCCAGCCCTCAGGTTATACAGGGGAAGTAATGGGTCCCAAGTAAGTTTAAACTCCACCGCCCCTGCGTTTCTACGCACCAAGGAACCTTTCAAATATGCTATAATCACACTGTGCCACAAGTTGTGTTGAATGAAGTGCTGGGCCCCGAAGCAAGTTTAATTTATCCGCTGCCGCATCCCTGAGAATCAAGGTACCCTTTTAATAACTCAAAATACACCCCCGCCCATAGGTTTTACAGGCGAAGTCTTGGGATCGCAGGCTGTTTAAACTACAACGCCACCACGTTTCTAAGCACCAAGAAAACCTTCTAACATGCTATCATACACCATAGCCCACAGGTTGTGTAGGTGATTTACTGGGCCCCAAGACAAATTGAATTTATCCGCCGCTGCTTCTCTTAGTATCAAGAAACCCTTCTAATATCACAAAATACACTCCAACCCTCAAGTTGTACAGGTGAAGTAAGCCCCACCAAGACTGTGGTCTTATGACGGGTGTGACTATAAGTATCTATATATCTTATAAACGGCGGCGGATAAATTTAACTTGCCTTGGGCCCACAGTTCACCTACACAACAGGTAGGCCATAGTGTACTATGGCATGTTAGTGCTTAGAAACAAGGCGGCGGTGGAGTTTAAACTGCCTTGGGACCCAGTACTTCACCTTTGAGCTCAGTTGTCTTTTTGGATATTAGAAGGATTCTTTGATGCTCAGAGAAGCTCGGCTGATAAACTTAACTAGCCTTGGGGACCTGCAGTTTATCTACACCATCTGTGGGCCAGGGTGATTATAGCATATTAGAAGTATTACATCCTGGGATGTTTCTTCATCATTCCATAGTTTTATCATTCGAATATAATATAAATTGCAACGAAATTGCATACGATAATATTGTCTTGCAATGAAATTACTCACAGTCATATTGCTTCACGAAGATATTACCCACAACATTTTTGTCCCACAATGATAATGTACACAAGAATACTACCACGCAAAGATATTATCCCAACTTTTTTGTTCGTAACCCTTTTACCACAATCATTTTATAGTGAACCAAACTTTAGCCAATGTTGCATTATTAAACTTTAATGTATATT
>NW_027293572.1:0-1109 GCF_016086655.4 Lepeophtheirus salmonis | reverse complement strand
ATATATATTGTAATTACTTATAAGTTATTTGTATTGACTGTCATATGTTAGGATGGCTACAAATTATCATAAGCACTCTTCATCACATAGAAGATACTAGATGAAGACTCCTTGGAGAATGTGTGGAGTTCAATCTAAGAAAAGATTGTGTTACTTCGTCACTCGGGGCATTAAAGAATAGGGCATTGTGATAAAGTGCAACATAATTACATATACTAGGGATTTAGAATTTAAAAAAATTATAATATGCATTGTTATGTAATGATTTACTTAAACTTAAGTCTCTTAAAACCAATACTTTATTGGAAAAGAACTGATTAATCCACAGTCAAACAGTTCCCATATGGACTCTTTGTGGATTTGGCACAAGAAGAAAATTTCTCTCCCAATAGCATTACAGCTTTGTTAAAGAAGAACTCTTTTACTTGAAAAAAAATGTTGGCCATCCAATTTCAGAGATTGTTTGACAGTTTTAGGCATTTAAATTTCAAAAATTAACGTTTCATGAGGTAAATTTAAAAATGTTAGTAAAATTTGATGGAAATGGTATTAGATAGAACATAAGGACTCCCATTTCGAAAGTGTATCGTTTTATAATTAAATAATGAGCCTTAAAAAAATAAATTTCTAATTTCCCTTTTACCCAACTAATAAAATAAGCAGTTTTCGTACGAATTACTTGCTATTTTTATTAACTTCTACTTCAATATTAATATACTTTAGTCTAATGAATGTACGAGTGCGAATAAATCTTTTTAAACTTCATGTTCTTCCTTAGGATACTTTTCCACAATTATGCTGATGAGTCGATCCATCACATATGGTTCGGTATCAAAAAAATTCCCATGAAACTTAATGAAATGCTTCTCTATTTTTTTTGCAAAATTCTAAAAAAGATTCCGATGGTTGAGGTGAAGGTCAAAGTCTTGATAAATTCTATGTTATCTTCTAAATCTACTTCACTCAAAATAGTATCTAAAAGTTCTAAAAGGAGATGCAAGATTAGTACATATACATTAGTTGCATTGGTGATACTACAACCTGTAATTTGTTGAAACATAGAAACATAACATTGGTCTCCTTCAGATCTGACATGCTCAACAACCATT
>NW_027293571.1:0-1663 GCF_016086655.4 Lepeophtheirus salmonis | reverse complement strand
TAAAATCATGATTGAACCAATTATTAAAACTGATGAATTTGCCATTCAAAAATAAAGTGTCAGCTTCATATTGGGTTGTACAAGATTATATAGTATGTTTCATTCAAATAATATTAAATATTATACTTCCATTGAACTTCGAATAATAATCAATATAATTCATAACGATGATAATATATTTATACGTTAGTTGGCGAACAGAAAGGGATATAAAACTTCATACAGATTATATTGATTATTCATATCCACAATTCATGAGTTTAGAAGGATAAAAAAAGTTATTTTAAGTTATTACATTTAATGGAGCAAGGAGTTTTATGTCTCATTTGTTTACGAACGGAGATGAATGGATTTGGAATTAGAATAAGTTTTATTCAAATAATATGAAATATTACCCCATTAATGTTGCATAAATAAATGTAATTAATCTATATGGATAAACAAGATTCTTATATTTGGGGCCGAAATAGAATCAACTGGAAACACCAGGCCGACTATATCATTCAATATCCCATTCCTGTGCTTAAAGGACAAATATATAGGTACATCTAATTCTCATGATCATGAATTAATAACTACGACTGCTGAGTGAGTCAGCAGTCACCTGTATTTACTCACTGAGTCTGTTTGTAACACAAAAAATGTGTATATTTATCTATGATTTGGAGTCTAAAATTTTAAAATAGCTGCCGATTCGGAGCAGGGATCTCTAAATATTATAAATTCAACCTCAAAAATCTATTTGAATCATACTCTGGAAATTAAATTAAAGTTATCAGTCCCTAAAATAATATGATATATCAAAATAATTTTTTTTGATTAAAACTACACACATCTAAGAATAAATTATTATTAATAGTTCTTAATTTATAGTTTGGAATAATATTTTGTAATCTTCGTTCTGAATCCAAACATTTGAACTATGCAACTCCAAATCCATTTCTCTAATTGTGGAGATATATTCTAGCTATACTGACTATATAAATGAATCCAATTAGTGTTGAAAGATTCTTAAAAACGCACATTCAGGGGGTCCTCCGGAACAAATCCTTTTCTACTTTCTGTCTTTGTTTCTATCTCTTTAGCTCAGGCATAGAATAGTTATGAACTTTTATTATGGGATCAATTCAAAATAAGTTTTTCCCGTGAAATATTGGAGTGGCCTTATCTTAAATTGACAACGATATAGAAAGTGTTTTTGGATGGGTTCTTTTAAAAAAATTAAAATTCATATTTTCAGCTATCAAATACAATATTTTTAAACTTTTGAATCTATTCGTCTATGAGACTCTGAATAAAAGTACCTATTTTACACTTCCAAACAAAGATAACTCGAGTTGAAAGTATGACGCATACATTTTAAAAATGGTTTTAGAATTTTTAACACTCGGCTCTAAAATATATTAAAATAATTTATCCTTATCTTCAACACCGAGTGCTTAAACAGCTTTGAACCTTAAAAATATCCAAAAATAAAAAAATGTATTTCCTTTTTCTAAAGGCCACGAAGCTATGAGAGAAAAATAAGGCCATATTTGGAATCAAGGGGATCAAACTCTATTAAATAAAACATATTCTGTTTTTGTACCATTTCTGCTGTTGAGTGTTATTTGGACAAAATCTACTACATAGTGATCTTGTACAAACACGAACTAAAAGTTGA
>NW_027293570.1:0-392 GCF_016086655.4 Lepeophtheirus salmonis | reverse complement strand
ATTTGAACGGCTTTATATTTTCTGAAGTCAAAATACCAATACGACACAGTTTTTAGTTTAAATTTAGTTCTAATAGAAAGTGTGTTTTGACTTCCTTGGAAAAAAAAGAAAATATTTTTAAACTCTCATTCTGAATTTTAAAATATATGTTTGATTTTTTAAACTTGTTTAGTTATTTTAGATTTGTTGTCTCTTTTTAAATAAAAATGTATATTACTTTCTATATTGTTTATCTTTCTAAATTTATTGATTTTTACTCCCACAATCGAAGTAATTGCCTCTGTGTGTTAGTTTGAAAGTAGGATTAATGAAAAAGTTACTAATAGATTTAGGTAAAACATTGTAAGCCAATTATATATCTATATTAACAGTATGAGATTATGGAATTTTGA
>NW_027293569.1:0-3038 GCF_016086655.4 Lepeophtheirus salmonis | reverse complement strand
ACACTTTTACAGGAGAGTTGGAATCTTGAACAACGATAGACACCAATCCCGAATTGCACAATTTAAGTTAATTAGTGGCTGTTTCTCATTGATGACATCGCTTCATCTAAGGCCTAAGACCATGCCTTATCACATATCTAGATTATAAAACTAAAGCTGATGGAACATAATAATGGAAACAATGGAAAAAACTGTTGACGTGATTGAGACGAAGTATCTATGTTATAATTGCTAATTAGGCCAAAAAAATGTGTATTATTATCTATATTTAGGTAAAAAGAAAATCCTAATATTGGATTAATGCTGTTTTTCAAATGAAAGGCTTCGCTGGAAGTAATGAGTTAATACCTATATCCGGTATTTACTTGTTTCTTCGGATTAAGATATTTTCTTTTTCATCGATATAAAATATAAGACAGAAATTATGTATTTTATAAATTTGAAAAGGATTCATTTATTTAAATTTATCTACACAAAGCAGTATCTTTAAACATTATTATCAAAATGTTTGCATGAACAAATAAAATATTTTTTTGTCAAATGGTATCAATTTTTTAGTTAGACACAAATAATGAGATTAAATGTGTGTACCTGACTTTTTCTTTGATTAAAAGGTTTTATATTATTTTTCAAATACAAATTAATCCTGCAAAATGAAATTAATGGATAAAAAATGTAATATTTACTTTGAAACATGAAGCATTTGAAATGTTCACATGTTTTTTCGGGAATAATTTACAAGGCAGAAATACACGTGTTAGACATCACCTTCCCTTGTATCTTTATTTAGAAGAAAATAACCATTTTCATATGCATATATAAGTTATTTATGAATAATGTACACTTTATTTACGCCCTTCTTTGGATAAATTTAGATGCGTACATCATTTTTTTATAAATTTAGAAACCATTGAAGATACCTGAATTGAACTTGCAACCTTTAAAAAAAAACATAAAAAAGGGATTAAATTGATTTTTTTTTAACAAAAAAGTATTTTTATGAAATTATTTGATATATAAAATTAAACATAGTTACATAGACGAAAAATTATGTTGTTTTAAAACATTATTTAATATTGTAATTGGGATATATTCTGCAACATCATTGCATAAACTCGAAACAAAAGTGGTTTCGCATTAAATTTGCTGCAGATTCCTTTTTTACAAATAATAAGACCTCCAATTCAATGGAGAAATACTGTACCTTTTGTTAAATCCAAGTAGAGTATTCTCCCCATCTATTCTTAGTTGCATTATGGTGGTAGCCTCTGTAAGGAATTAAAATATTTACTGTTCAGTGCTTTTGGATTGATGATCTTAAATAGTGACTGGTTCATAATGTTGTACTCTGCTGTGGATACAAATTAGAAGTTGGAGTTTGTAATAACAGACTTCCTACTATCAATTTATGAACATAAACAGAGAAGTAGCTGGCCCATGCCACTCTTAGTAATAACATTTTAATTTTATTACATGACGAACACTCTTTGATGCACTTCGCTTGTTTTATTGTTGAATTAATTATATAAAGTTTGTTTTTCACACACGTGCAAGCTATGTTGTGCTTTATCTGCTGTCTTTTTCATATTTTTATTTTCAAAAATTATTATAAGATTCTTTCAAATTTAAAATGTGATGATGTTTTAAATTACTATTTTATTTAATTTTAATTGTTCTATTCTTACAAAAAATAATAAATAATAATTTTACTAAATCGGAAAAAAAAGTATGTATTTCTAATAATTCATTATTTTAAAACCTCGATATGAACATATTTTTTTTATAACACGGTGAGTGAACAAGATACAAAATCAACCCCCCCCCTAAAAAACTTATTTAATTACATGATAACACAGTTAAACAGTATTAACAATTACGTCAATTACATTGTATAACCCTTTCAAACATTTAGCACTCGTAAATATTTATTAAAATCGAAACATCGAGAAAAAATAAATTCATATGTAGAAATAATCTTAAATATTACATTTTGTAGCTAACGTTGTACGCTCAAGTATTTACATAGAAAAAAGAATATTTAAATAAAGATAGAGAAAAAGAAACGACTTTTAAGCAAAACAAATAATCAAATTCACTAAAGCTCGAATATAATTTGAAATATTGTTTTAGAAACATACTAAAATGTAGTGGTGATAAAATGTAGTTTCAAAGGAATAAGAAGCATTGTTATAAATCTTGAGGTTTGTATCGGGCCACCCGATATTATTTAATTATCTCTATTATGGAAATTATGAGAGATTAAGTGGCATTTTTTTAACACTGCTTCAAGGAGAAATGTTGTAGAACACTTAACTACCTGTCGATTGCTAAGAAAAACATTGTCTTAGTCGGCACAATGGGCCACTATAATTCTCCCATGGATCAAATTTATTGTTGGCAATTCTCCCTGTGTATTCCAACAAGATGGAGCAACTACCCAGGTCGCAAAGAAAACACAAAAGTGGCTCCATGTCATCATGCACTTCTGGGGCAAATAACTTCAGGCCGCCCCAGAGACCAGACCTCAACCCCTCCAGACTATATCATCTGGGCGCACTTGGAATCCAAGGCCTGCAGCAGAAATCATCATCAGCACCCGCGCTCTGAAGACCTCTGTCCAACAAAGCCTAGACCTCCTTGATCCCCGAGTACAGGTGTTAAATAAAAGATTTTGCAAACTGGAAATTTAAAAAAACGTAAAGTCATATAAGGAATATTAGCAAAATATATTTTATTTGTAGGGGTAAGGCAAAAATGAGTGACATTTGTTTTACAATTAATAAAGTTTGCAATTAAAAAATAAAGTACTTCTTTAATAAATGATTGTTATTACATTTATTTGTATATTAGACATTTGTTAGATTGTTATTAGACTCATCACTAGAATTTGTTTTCACTGACGTCATAAATTATTTCATAATCGAAGGAAATGCCATTTGGGCCCTTAAAATTGATATTTCTACTACTTGACAAATTTCGAATAAACGCTGATTAAACTCCATCAAATGACTTTTTGAATAATAAAATAAGACTGAACA
>NW_027293568.1:0-882 GCF_016086655.4 Lepeophtheirus salmonis | reverse complement strand
TCATAAGTTTTGCTGCAGTGTAGGCCTGTACAGCAATATTTTCAGTGATTTTTACATGTGCTTGCAGACAGTCTCGTGTGACACTGGATGATCATTTGACATCGATGTGGTCGCTAATTTTCTCAAGGGTTGGCCTTTTTTCGTAATGAACTCCAAGGTCCCGACCAAAATCAATCACCCTTTTGCTGTGCTCAAGTTGGTCTATGGTCCTGCTTTGGGTGCTTAAAGAGTGGTCCATTACCATTTTGTGATATTATATCTTCTTAATAGTATTGTGTAAATTTCAATTAAGAAAAAAAAATGTATAAGGGCTGCTTCCTTATTTTAAATATGGGTTGATACATTTTTTTAAAAGTCTTCATCAATTTTTAACTTCAATTACATTATATATTTATATCTTTGTAACTTAAATAAACCATTTATATACGTTTTTCAAATGTATTTCTTTTCAATATTTTAAGTTAGTTCCAGCCAGCTGACTGTTGAAGCCAGTGCAATTTTCCTCTCTGAGGTCCTTCACCCTTATGACTCTGGCAAAAACACTGTTCTACCTAGTGGCAGTGGGAGTGATGAAGAGGTGGGATAAATTATCCCTCACTTCGTCTGTGAATCTCGTCCACTGGTTGCCCTTATTCTACAACTTCGGGAGGAGACCAAAGATATGATAATGCTTTTGAAGTGACCGTTATCAATCTCGCAATATTAATATGGATTGCGTGAACTCCTCAATTGGCGTATGTCTGCAACCCATTCTCTTTTGGTAGCATTGTTATATTCAGATCCCAAAGTATGAAATTGTTGGCTTGAGTTGCCCATCTTTGTTCTGGCAGTACATAGACATTATTCTTGTTTTTATTCCTAGAAATAGACATCAGAGGCCAC
>NW_027293567.1:0-350 GCF_016086655.4 Lepeophtheirus salmonis | reverse complement strand
ATACAAGATGTCCGATGGCGACGGGTAATTTCGAAAATACTTGTAGGATACCTTAATTATAATTTTTTTTAAATTGCAACTAATCTTAAAATTTACTACATGTAACTAAGTTCTATTCAATAATAAAATAAAGAAAATGTCTCAATGTTAGTTATAACTTATTGTATGCTATAAATAAATTGTCAAAATATAAAAAAGTTAGGTTACGAATATCATTATACAAGGTGGATATAATTATTCTTATTGAAGGAATGATTCCATGATCATCATGGTGTCCCCGGACTGACGCCCCCTTGAGTAACCTGGGATGTTGCTCTTTCTCTTCAAGACTTGATCAATCTTCATCCGTC
>NW_027293566.1:0-2792 GCF_016086655.4 Lepeophtheirus salmonis | reverse complement strand
ATTTTAACTACAACTATTTCCGAGGACAAGAATGGATTTATGCCTGGAAGACATATTTATGAGATAACGTTGAACACATCAAGAATAATCAAGAACATTAAAAAAAGGAGACATATGGAACAATACTTGCCGTGGATTTCTACAAAGTCTTTGATACTGTAAGACACAAGATAATATTAAGACAAGTCGACAAATATCTCGGTAATTATATTTAGAATATGGTCAGAGGATTTATTTCCAATTTGAAATCTTATTTATATATTGACGGTGTATACTCCAAGGCGATTAGAAGAGGCGCACGTCAGGGTGATCCAATATCACACTATCTATTTAATCTAACACTCATCCCTCTAATGGAAAAAATAAATTTGTGTGATTTTCTTAAAGTAGGACTTGGAAATAAAAGAAATTATGTGAATTTTATGCTGACGATAACTACATTTTTATAGAGCTTGCAAGTGAATTCAAAACTTATATATTACTTGTCTGGAGATTGGAAGGGGATGTTTAATATTGATAAGAGGTTGCAAACTATAAGAAGATTACTATTTCCAAAATACAATATAGAAATACTGGAAGTGAACAAAAGAATGGAAAGATTTTGATTGAACTCTATTGAAATAATAATTTCCGGAATCTTTGGGAAAATGCTTTTGATAATTTGAAACGAAAATTTTTCATGGATGATGGACATTAGACAGGAGTGAGATTTTGGGTGTTTACTTTTCGGGTCAAATAATATTATACATTCCGACGAAATAAAAGAAGATTAGATATTTTGGAAGAAGCTTGTATTTGGGAAGGGATATTGGAGATGACAGTTATCCTATTTGCGTTAGAATGGAAGGCTCTTGAGTCACAGGAGGGGAATAAAGAAGGTGGAATCTGGGGAAAGCGCAGCTATAGAAAATTTTCAATCAGGTTTACAATATAATTGAATTTATTTGGTTAAGGAAATTCACTACTCAGGAATTAAATATTAATGATATTACCATTTCCAAAAAAACGGGACAGCTAACAAATACATAAGATTTACATCACTATAGATACGTTATGTCTACCAACATGAGTATATCAACAATATACAGGAGTTTACCTAAATACTGTAAAATGAATAATCGCATATAACTTTTTATTTATAATATTATAAATAAAAAGTTTAATAATACTACAGACAATCTTAAAAATAAGTAAAAATAACTCAAAATGGTATCTTTTGCTGGAATTGCAGACTGTTAGGTAAGGCATCGCATGGGTCTGGACCCCCTCCATGGGAATGTGTCCCATTCTCAAATGAAGAGAAGGCTTTCAAGAGCATCAAAGTGGATTAAAATTGAAATTGGATGCAGGCCCTGTCTTCCGAAATGGACCAGATTCCAGAAACCATCGGAGTTCTAATCTGGACTGGATGGTGGCAAAGTCACGGCTTCAAAGTTAGGGTCATATTGGACGTATGAGAAACACCATTTTGTTTCAAAAGTCAAAGTCTCTTTTCTTAAGTGGAATTTTGTCCATAGAAAAATACATTTTCCCAGGAGGGGATTAACGTACTCTAAAAGCTAATTTTGACACCAAATGGTACAAAGACTAGGGGTGTCATATTGGATCTCTGAAGGGTCCTAAACCATCATTGACTAAGCTTTTTGTCCGATAGATCATTTTATACAAAAGATTTTGATAGTTCTATTTAGTCTCAACAGAAAAAAAAAACTTTCTCATCATTGAAGATAATGATGGGAGCCATCCCCGACTTCAAAAAACTGAGGAGTTTCTTACTTTGGCTGACTCTCTTCTTTGGTTGGGACCAAAAGAAACTGTCTGTTCAGATGACAATAAGGGAATATCTTCAGGTCCTTTTTCAAAGGCTGTTCATTGTTGTGTGACCCATGGTTATCTACATTGCCATTTCACAGAGACTCCTCTTCGGATTTCACCAAATAATCCCTAGTATGATTTTGATATTCTTTATAGTCCGTGCTGTTTGTGGTAGACCCCCTCAAGGACGATCTTTGACACTATTCGTCTCCCTGGTATCTATCTACGGTACGTTTTATGAAGGTTATGTTAATCTTTATAACCTTAAATATCTGAGTTCGTCTTCCCCAAACAGCCAAAACAATGGCCCCTGGGGATCGTGACGTCCGACAGCAAGAAGATGCCTCCTTCTTTTATGGGTGGGAGAAAATCTGCCAGAAGGCCTGCTACAAGGTGTTCACCATACTGCAATGGCTCAGGCACATACACGGGGGACAACTATGTGCGAATGCAGAGGGCACCCTCACACACATCGGCTAAATGCCAAGAAGTTCTACAGCGACAACATGCCTGATTTTTTTGGTCCAAGAATATGTGGCCATTATCTTGAATGGATTTGAACCCGTTGGACATTGCTGTGTAGGGTACTTGGGAGGAGGAGGCTAACTGGGCATCTCACCTGAACGTGGACTCTCTGAAGGCTGCCATTGTGATGGAGTGGAACAACTTGTCCGAGAAGTTCGTCATCAACTCCTGCAAGGATTTCCACCACCGTGTGGAAGCTGTAATTGCTTCTGAGGTGGCCATATTGATGAACATGTTCACTAAGGTCGTGTTCTACAGTTTTGTAAAAAACATTTCAAAATTATATATCAAAGAATAAAATTATTTACATTTTTCTACAATCAATCATTCAGTCCACGGTTTGCCCGAACCCTGGCCTGAATTATCTACGATAAATTGGAACTACTTTAAACTTCATCCAGATCCATAATTTGGATATTCGGGGTTAAATCATCCTAATATAAAAGGTTGTA
>NW_027293565.1:0-2055 GCF_016086655.4 Lepeophtheirus salmonis | reverse complement strand
ATCAATGTTTACATTCTTTTTAGTGGGTATACAACAGTTTTATTGCAATTTTTAGGAGTGGAAGTTGAAAGAGAGGCCAGCTAAATTATTTTCAAAAAAATATATAACTATTAATTATAACTTAATAGTATTTTTGTATCATTTATTTTTGTTTTTTATTATTAATCGTTAAACAAATTTCAAGGCCGAAGTATCTGCTCATATTTTTTTTAAGAATTTTTAATTGAAATTTTCTGAATATATAAAAACATAGACATTTATTATTTTACTTTTTATGGGTTTATTATACTTTTGAATTTATTTTTCCTACTTAAGGAAAACAATACTTTCAGAAGAAGAGACTGCTCTCCTGATATCAGGCACGAATACACAACATCTTAACAGGTGTATTGTATGGCAGGTTAAGTGAGTTGAGCACAGCTGCCTTTGCTTATGATGTATTATATTTTTCGATTTAAGATGCTTCATATTGCTCAAAAGAGCCCCCATCTGATATAATAGTAGGATATATCACACAAACCGTTCCAGCCTTAACGGCAATTATATCAGGCTCGTCATAGTTGTCGCAAGGAATATAATTCAAGGCATGGGTCTCATAACCTTTCTTGTTGATTGAAGAGACAGTCATTATTTAAATCCCATCGTACCTTATGATACTTACGGCTTGGTTGATAACGCAAGCTTGTAAAACATTGGTGATAATACAACAAATATCCAGGCATGCCCTACATAGGTTACCACTGACAAGAAGTGTGAAGTGGCCCGCCTTGGAATTTGTTTTAACACTGCCAGCCATTATCTGTAGCACAGTCATGAAATGGTGGTCCGGCACGTCATAGTCAGAGCGTGTCAGAAAAATAAAGTTATTGGAGCTTTTAACCCCATGGTATCAATCTTACTGTAGATAGTGGTAGTATTAAGCTCAAAGATTGTCTCAGTGTGTTTGAGTAAAACATCTATGATCTGAATCACCTTAAATGCAAACCTACTGTCATCTGCGTTCAGAATTGAGGTAATGGCAAGGTTGTTACTTTTCCTTGACGCCTTCAGACACCGCTTTGGACCTAACTTCAAGCTCAATTAAGCCCAGTCCCCAATTTTTACATAGAAGAAGGCGGTTGGTGTATCATGTTACGGACCAAATCATCAGCTAACCACTTTCCTGATATCACACAACTTCATCGAGTAAGTACTAAAAAAAACTAGGCGAAGTGAAATAAAAAAATGCGCAGAACATGAAATTTGAAAACAATTGGAACAATAGCACCCCAAATGTGGTCAAGATAATTGGTAAGTACTTTAATGGAATCGGGCTTGCATATTCCCTCAGAGTTGAGCAAAAGGCCCTCATACTTGAAAGTGGCATCAATATCAAGAACCTTATAGGGAGATTTATCCACATTGCAGTGGTCATCCGTGTTGTAAAATAATCTTTTATCTTTCTAGATGATTAAAATCGAGCAAAGGTGAATCGGTGGATTTTATGGAGGCACTCTTTGAAATAAAGAAAAGGAGGCTTATCCACGCTGACAGATATCTTAAAGTAAGAGTCAGTGACTTGAGTTAGCTGTAACGACCAAAATTATATGACAAATGGGATCCCTGGGTCTAAAGAAGAGTTGTATTAGTTTTGAAAAGGCTCTAAAGATGCCTTTAAAGCCTTGCTACTTCCCAGGAAAAAAGGAGTGAGCAGCTGAAGACACTTCAGAAATTATACACAAAATATAGGAGTTTAAGAATCTTTCTAGACTCGAAAGACTTTATGTGAGAAAGAGATAATCTTCAATTGTATGAATTGTAGAATATCGTAGAGTTATCCCAATAAACTTTATCATAAAGGAAAATGAATCCTCTGGGATTATTCAGATCTAGTTTGCAACGAAAGGGACAACGATCACATTTCGGTCTGGATGGAGCGGAAGAAACTTGATCAAGGCCATCAGTATCAACACCAAGTTATAAACGCTTGGCATACAGCTGGCTAAGGATGTCTCTATCTATTGACTTCTATCACCATAGAAGAAAAGTTTATCGGATTAAGACGAGTAATAGCTT
>NW_027293564.1:0-370 GCF_016086655.4 Lepeophtheirus salmonis | reverse complement strand
ATGTCTCTCCTAGCAATCGGTTCAATACATCAAATTGAAAATTCTAGCAGGCTCAATTGTATTTCTATTAACCTTGGTCATTAGTAGAAAATCTAGTTTACAATTCAGGAGTTAAATAATTTTTATATAAGTTCATGAAAGGAATATTTATTCTCCAGATTACTAATTCCAAAAAAAAAAAAAAAAAAAAAAAAAAGCGGAGAGCTAAAAATACAAACAAATTTTTTATCACTATATATAATCATCAGATATGGAAAAAAGTGTTTAAATCCTCTCAAGTGAAAATTAAAAGAAAAAGTGAATGTTGGCAACTTTGATTCATGAAAAATATCATTAAATAATCCGTTTATACGCTATATGTTTGAATTTT
>NW_027293563.1:0-3495 GCF_016086655.4 Lepeophtheirus salmonis | reverse complement strand
AAACAAGCTTGATAAGTCAACATTTGAAAAAGGTAGACATTCTGATGAGATTGTGACAGCGGTAAAGGAAAAGATTGCCACATCTGATAAGAGAACAGTTACATAATTACTAACCCTTGCACCCACATCTATGCCTTTAAGTAAAGGCATATCAACCTTCAATGTCACTAAATACCAGGCACAAAAACAAAGAACTTATTGAGTGAAAAAGGTTTTTTAACATATAAACATCTCAGGAAAGGTTTAACCATCTTCCATAGTATACACTGTTACATTATTTTATGAAAATGAAGAATTTTTACATGTAATAATAATAAAACGTGTATTGCTTCCCTCCAAATAAAACACACAATCAGTACGGGTACACTTTAAAATAACTTTAACTTGTGGTGCCCTTTCAATAGTTTGCCAGATTAGGTATCCTACTGCATTTTTCAGGCAGTCACCTATATCATAATTCATTAAAAAACTGGAGGGCTGGATACGGAATGTACTTGAAAAGGTTGAATATATTCTAAAAGCTGTGTCGTCTCAGTCATAAATTTAGGGGATTCATAAACAATATGAAGTGATTCTTCATCTCTTCAAGCACACCCACGACACAATGGGCTAATTTCATGGTGCATGAGATTATATTGTCGGCGTAAGAGACAATGCCCAGTGATAAACTGAACCAAGGAGTTCTGTTTTCCTTTTGAAAAATCCAAGAGATGCTTCACCCTCCCCAGTCTAACACTCGGGAGTATCGCACGGCTTTGACAGCTATAGTCATGGTGAAACTAAATTGTCTGTCATTTGTCTATGTAACAGGTGCATACCTTCTCCCTAAAGAAAGACTACTGGAGTCCAACAATTTGGGTAGGAGGTTGATCCAGAGCTCCAGCTTTGGCTTGCATATCATATAACTCTTTGTCTCTATCGACTGCAATCATCAAATTGCTACTCGAGAGTCTGGCCAGATACAAAATCATCCAGGCCCCCATTTCTCACTATTGTCTATAGTCCTAGAAAGAGCCTCTTTTATGGCAAGGATCTTGGTTTGGAAAACAGTGTTTGAGGAGTGATAGTTATGGAGGCTTCTCCCACTACTTGATCATCTTAAGTGATTACAAATCCCGAACTAACGCCTCAGTCGCTCTTCGATCCATCTGAGAATTAAAGAGTTTGGTCTTCAATCTTCTTATCAAGAAAGTTGAATTTCCATATTTTCGTTCGATATATTTCGTCCTTTTGGAGGTTAGGAAACAGATTGGAGATAATTGTGTCTTGAGTAAAACTAGATAAAAAACTTTTCCTTTTGAGATGACACCATTTATTAATGCTCTCATTGTAGGTATTAACGATGCATAGACGTGCCATCGTTGCAAGGCGCTGGGTATCTAAGAAAAGGGGAAGAATTCTTAAGAATAACTCCAACCCCCGTGCTGACGGCGCACGCATAGGATGACAGAGACCCAGCAATCTCTGGATTTTGTCAAGAAGAGATTGTTACTCTGACGTAATATTGTGTGCCCAAGTAAGAGCTCTATATGATAAGGCAAGTTTGATCTCACTAAAGTAAGCCCAGAGTGTTTGGCATGACCAAAGGCACAAGGTTTATCCAATAAGTCTCTTCATTGCATGGAGAAGCTTCCTAGCTTTGGACGATTTTGCTCTGAGATGAGTGAGGAATATAAGTTTTGAGTCCAATATAACCCCGAGACATTTCTTCTCTTGAGATTACTGGCCTTCCATTGAAAGGCATGGTAGGGGTGAAAGTGGTTTTTGTTTTGTTTTACGTGTTAAAACTGTGGCCACTGTCTTGGAGGGGTTAAAATAGAATTATTGGCATGCCCAATGGATTAAAAGTCACTAGCGCTTGATTCATAGTATGAATCATACTTAGAAGATCAAGTCCAACAATGATGAGTAGGACATCATCTGAATAGCCGATGACCCTGACCTCAGTATGCTCAAACTTGACTAAGAGATAATTGATAATGATAATTCCGATAATACGGGACAGTACTCCCCTCTGTGGACTACCCCTGATTGGGTGGACTTTCTTCGTAGTTCCTCGAAGAATAGTGCTTACAATTCTCCCTTTCAGGATATTGTCGTACCAAAAGCAGATAGCGAGATCCACAACTTCAGCTTGGAGTCCTGTTAAGGCACCAGCAAAGAATATTTTATCCAAGTCTCCATTACAGTCAAGACTGACAGCAAGACCATATTTCTTGTGAATACAGATATAGAGACAGTTGTTCTTGGAGATGTCATTGAAGAATCCGTTCAGGTATTTTAGGAACAAAACTTGACGCAGTTATAGGCCGAAAATAGTTTGGATGAGCACACGATTTTTTTCCTGGTTCGCGAATGAAGATTGCTCTCATCTCTCACAAAACAAAAGGAATCTCATTCAGGAGCTACAAAGAGAAGGGGAAGACATTCCAGCATTTTTATTGGAAGATGTTTTAGTACACAAGGGTAGATTCCATCAGGACCCACTACCTTAAAGCTATGAAAGGAGAGCAATAAATGCTTCTAGCTTTTCCAATGCGATAACATCAGCCAGATCATCCCTCTTCAAGCAAACTCACTGAAAATGCATCACGAACAAAGTCAGGATCAGGATCTAGTTCACCTCGGGGAAGTGACAAGTTAAAGATTTTGGATGGTTTTTTTCAGGGGTTCGGCCATCGTTCCATTAACATCACAGAAGTCCGAGAGTGGCAGTTTTTTTGGGTTTACCGATCGTCCACCCTATAAACATCACCAATACTGCCATATAGACTACAATATTCACGCCATCTAAGACGTTTTGACCTAGAATACTCTCTGCTTTTCTTCGTTAAAGCATACCGGAGGCATTGCCAACTTTTGCCTCTGCGAACACGGGAGTAAGATGTTGTGTAAAAAGGTTCTAAGAAACTTGACTCTTTCTGTCCACCCAGACACCGGTCTAACCCCTTGCCTGCTTGAGAGGAGCAATCAAATCCAGCACTTCTTGAATAGCCCCGGTCCAAGCTGTGGAAGAAAAATCAAGGCTACTTGTCAGGGGTTAGGCAGATCCTTTAATTTTCCAGATATTAAATAATCAAATCTTTACCAGTCGGCTTTAATAAGGCTACGATATTTTTCAACGACTGGTTCATAGCTACCTGTGGAGTATTTCAAGTATGAGAGTAATTCCAGGAAAAAGAGACTGTGTTAGTATCAGTAAAAAATTTACAAATAAAAACGGTTGGTTCTAAGTCACTTGAAAGAATTGTTTCATTTTTTAAAATGGCACATCCTGAGATTGAGAAATTTTGCACATTCAGACCAAAATGGTCCATTATACCAGGAGCCAGTGGAACACATTCAAGATGTGTTTGTATCTACCCCCAGAACACACAAAACTTCTTCTTGAGGTCTTGAACTCAAAATTTTCTTATAAAGATCTACTTGCATAACTCGTATGCTCAGAAGAGAGTGAATGCTAGGTAGATGTGAGAGTTTTTGTTTACTTTTTTT
>NW_027293562.1:0-692 GCF_016086655.4 Lepeophtheirus salmonis | reverse complement strand
GATACATCTTTTAAGATTTTGAAAATTGTGGAGCTAACCATCAATGGCTACTGGTACTTCTACGAATACTTTGATGGCTATAAATTGAGTTGATACTTGTGAAGTTGTTGCGCTATCCTTAACCAAACGAAGAGCCTCATTGAAAAAAGCACACACACCACATCCCCGGCCAACACAAATAAGATTATCAATTCTGTGATCGTAGACCTTTTATTTTTAAGTTTATATGCAGAAATTTCAACGGGATTATGATGATCTGAATTAACACTATCAACAAATCGCTTTAGTTGTCAGGTCTCCTGTGACATTGTATCGAGAACTACAGCACCAGATATCCTGTGAGCTGGATACTTAACGAAGTATATTACTGCTGAAGGTATGACTTGAGAAACACGATACATAGTATCCAATGGACATCGATCAAATTGAATATTCACAGATGTAAAGAGTACTGGATATTCATGACGAAGATTAGAGGTGTGATTGCTTTGTTCAAAATGTAATAATGAATGATTCTATGACATCAATCAACCTCACATCTTCCTTCACATTTCTTCTGCAGATGAAATTTCTCTATTTATTTAAAGCACAATTCAATTTTTTAGACAGTTCCTAGGGATGAGCAAATTCGTCATTGAGAAATCGAGTACACTCCTTTAATTAAAGAATGATTGGATAATTTACATTGAACC
>NW_027293561.1:0-712 GCF_016086655.4 Lepeophtheirus salmonis | reverse complement strand
TTAACTACTGCATTATCAAAAATATGATTTGATATTAACAACTCCTCATTTTGTTTCTTAATCGACCAATCCAGCTATCCATCTAATCTGCAACCATTATATGCTTATTATAGTGTATCATGATATTTCGACATTTTATGTCTTTTTTTCCCCTTTTCTTTTGACGCATCGCACCTTTGAATTGTAGAAACAGGAGTTTTACACTATTTAAAAAAATATGGGTATTTTAGGATTTTTGTTTAATTTTGTATTTTTCAAGTTATTCTATTTTTTTATGGGGTTATTCTAGCAAATAAACAGCATTATCATATTGAAATAAGATAATTTTAATAATATTTGAAATATTAAAATTCCTTCACTATTGGTTATAGATCTTTTAATTGTTTCGATCTTGGAATTTTCTTCCCGATCAAGGAGTCTACTCTTCTCCCTTATGAAGACTGGTAGTTCTACTCAGATGAATTTTCATTTCTTTGTAGATCTGAAGCTAATTTCAAATTGACATATTTTTGGTGAATATTATATTTAATTAACATTTTTTTGGTACGTGCAACAAAAACCATTTAATGGTTAAAACTGAATTAAATTGCTTATTAAATAAATTGTTTTAATTCACCAGAATTAAGGAATATAATTTGTACATCAAAGATAAAAGTGTTTTCGAAGTAGTTACAAGAGGACTTTGCTATTCTGTTCAGACCATTAGCTAAAC
>NW_027293560.1:0-692 GCF_016086655.4 Lepeophtheirus salmonis | reverse complement strand
TATAACAATTCCAAAACATGTATACAACAATAAAAAAGATAAGTAACTTTATTTCAATATCTTAATATAATACCAAACATGAAAAAAAACATTCATTTCACAACTGAACAAAAGATTCAATTTTGATTATAAGGTTGTTTGTAAAAAGTTCCGAAAATAAATTTAAATAAGTTAATTATTTGACTTATAGTTATAAATATTTAGTATTTTAGAGGCAAGGAGATTAACCTCAGTATAAATATGGAAGGACCTAGCTCAATAGAGAACATACTTTGTAAAAATTATGAAATTTATTCCTTTGAACTAAATAGGTGTATATTTGTACATGGACTTGGATGACAATTACAAGGTCAGACGAGTAAGTGTGATACCATATTGTTTACTTATAGTTAATCAGTACAACTCCATCTGAGCAATTAAAGGAAGATTAGCAAAAAATATTCTTCATATACAAATAAACAAATAATTTGATTTGCATTTATTGTAGATTTAGCTATCTCATTTGATTATTTATTTTTAATTTTATTGCAGGTTCAATGCATGGTCGCTCTTAAGAGAAGAAAAAGAACATTATGTACAGGGTTGTTAAGATAAATCCGGATAATCTTTAACTACATCCTGCACAAAATCAAAAACACTTAACTTGGTTATTTTAATTTTTAAATGATCGATAAAGTCTTAGAATAAGTTAT
>NW_027293559.1:0-601 GCF_016086655.4 Lepeophtheirus salmonis | reverse complement strand
CTGAATATCAATATTTTCCAACTCCTTGCATCCCCCAAATTCTTAAAAAAGGTTTCTTGATAGAGTGTTGGCGAATAATGTCTACAGTACTATTAGAGTCAATCAATGGTATTTTAGTCTATATTATTATTGAGTCTTCATAATTTAATGATCATTCAATTCATAATAATAGGTAAAGTAAACAGATAACTATAAAAAATTTTGAATTATGTGTTCTAACAACTTTATTCTCAATTTCAATATTTTTGGACTTTATCCTAAAAATAGACAAGCAGTCTAAATTGTATTTTAATTACATATTATCCATTGTTCTTCATGAATTTAGTACAATTATACTAAAAAAACTAAATTATTTGTTAGAATTGACTCATCTGTTTAACAACTAAATGATTTTCATTATCCTCTTTTCGGAAAGAAGGTTGGTGAATAAGATGAAAGTAAAGATGTATCAAATGATATTTTTGAAATTAACATATCTCACAATTCCAATAAAATTATTACTACTACAATACATATAGTTTATTTAATTCTAAAATTTAAGTCAAAAAGGTGAGCACTTTGATTGAATGTGGTAAAATGTGGGTTTATTAGACTGACTACA
>NW_027293558.1:0-438 GCF_016086655.4 Lepeophtheirus salmonis | reverse complement strand
TTCTAACACTCAATGATCTAAATTGTAATTATTTTCAATACTGGAAGATTTCTCTTCCCCCTGCGTAGATTGTCGAAATTATACCTTCCTCTAGTCCTGTAATGTCTAAATGTCAAAATCGTCGTGAAAATAAAATAAAAAAAGTATATGCCGGTAACTCACAGGATATTATTGATCTAATTAATTATTCTGCCCTATTATGAACATTCAAATATGTTAGCGAGCAAGGATTGCTATAACTTTTTGTCAACGGATATGTCGTTTAACATATTTGCCAATATTTACTTTAATTTTTTATCTACACTCAACAAAGATTTAAAATTTTTGGCATCTCATAAAAAAAAAGTGAATAAATATTATACTCATTCCAGAGATGAATAAAACAAAATAAAAGGAGGCAACTAAATATTGATTCCTTTAGTAGTCATAATCAGGATC
>NW_027293557.1:0-2562 GCF_016086655.4 Lepeophtheirus salmonis | reverse complement strand
TGACATTTATATATAGAAGTGATAATCCGAGGTAGAATTTTAACTAATATTCTAAAATCAGTCCTTATAAACTATCAGCCTATTTGGGAGGATGAGTTGAGAGGTATCAACTTGGGAGCTTCAGCCCGCTACATCTTTCTCATGCAAAATTCAATGACTAACATCCTGATTTAGGAATTTTCATTGTGAGAAAGATGTAGCGGGCTGAAGCTGCCAAGTTGATACCTCTCAACTCATCCTCCCGAATAGGCTGATAGTTTATTAGTCGGCTGGCGATGATAACTTTACAATTAAGAATTGCAAGGTCCAGAGCTGTTGTTACCTCAAAAGTTTCACCCTTCTTCATTGAAATTCCAAAAGAAAAGACCTTTTACATATTTTTCTCCCCATTCGTCAGCCCATTTAGATTTATGGATACAAAATATTTAAGGATACAGATGACAGGACAGTCCACAACCCATGAAGTGTGATATTATTTAGTTTTCGACAGTCCTTGCAGGGCCTAGTATATTTAATACAATCTTTTGAGATTTTTCAATACTTGGTACACTTTTTATTATCATTTGGTTCCCTCAGAGAAGACACTATTTTTATTTTTCAACGCATAGGGAGGCCCAAACGTTTAGTATACAGCTCCCAGACTCAATTCACAGCTTCATCAAAGTTTAGGTGGGCCTTCTTAACTTGGTTTGGGTGTGGTATTAAATAATATTTTGTAGAATTAACAAGTGGAAATCTTATTCCACCATCGTTGAGCAATTCATCCTAAGTTAAATTACGAAATGTTAAAATATCTCTTATGATTGCATTTTCTTCTAAAATTGAAGGGTCCTTTAAATTTATAAAAAGAACTTTTTATTTATATTTTGTTGAATTATATCAATAGTTGAGTCATTTCTAAATGCAGGGATGGGCAACCAAATTATTCTCTGAGCAGAGCCCAAATGGAACGATTAAAGAAAAAGTTTGTTGGTCAGATTAGTCCCCATCATAAGCCAAATGTACATTTCTCGGTTTTTATAATTCTTCTCCATTCTACTCCTAGATTTCTTGAAATATCCACAAAAAATTTAGAGTAATTTTTTGGGACAATGCGAGATAGTTTGTCTACTCCACCACCATTGAGATTGACGTATTTTCATGCCTTCGATATAAGTCTTATAAAAAAACATTATACCATTTGTCTCGTTCAAGAATATCTTTTTCAGCTAGTTGCAGACTTGTTGTACCCTTGTATAAAATGAAAAGTATCACCAAATTGCTATAATAGTCAACTCTTTTTTGGAAGGTTAAATATTTTCCAAAAATAAGTTATTATGTTGACGAAGGTCAGAATTTCGTACCTTTTACCTTCATGAATGCTTTTCCGTTTTATACCCAAAATTTCCAGCATTCTTCAAGTTTACAACTTTGACTTTAAGAGCCTCTTCAGGCTTCTAGGAGATAAAGGTAAAGTACAGGTCTTATTTTAATTGACAATAAATCCTGTTTTTTGTTTAAACTTTCGAAAATAATTCAGCAAGACTTTTATTCTGACAATTAGCTAAGACTCAGAAATCAACTCTAAGGTTAAAGTTATATCATCTACATGCAAGTCAATAATATGCTGAGATCCCTCAAAGCTAACCCCAAAGCCACTGTACCTCTTTGTAACACCTAAAACAAGTTTTTCGATTGCAGCTTTGAAAAGAAGACTTGCTGTAGGCCATTTGTGACTACATCACGTTTCTAACATGATTGGCTGGCTTTTTAGTCCATTCAATAAGATCGTCGAAGTGCTGTTATATACCATAGCACGTACAGGGTTAAAAAAACGTTGCGGAAGTATTTTGTTTACAGATATAAGAAAATGTGAAATGGAGTCGAATGCATTTTATAATTATATTGATATTATTGCTTGAAACTTTTTCCAACCCTCCACTATGTCAATGGCAGCTTGAATTTTGCCTGGAACAACAAAAAATTTCCTATTCTGTAAAATCTTTATTTTTCATTCTCTATTTTTTTGTTAAGAAATGGTAGCATCTGTTAGCCAATACACCAGAGAGAATCTTATATGATAAATTGAGAGCAGTAATTGGTCTCCAATGGCTATGCTTTGTCTGATCTCCTTTTTTTGGAATCAATGCAATTCTTCCTTTTGTCTGTGATTTGGGTAGTTGTTCAAACTTTTCCATTGAAAGTCCAATTTTTAAAAGATATGGAACGACTTTATAGCTAAAATTCAAATATACTTTACCCAAGACTCTATTTGGGCCCCAGTCTTTATCATCCTTATTGTACTTTCCTATAAAGTTAGAAATATTATCTTGGGAGAAGATATAATTCCCTTAAATAGTAAAAATTACCTCTGTTTTTGTGACAACAATATTTTGGAAATGAGAATGACAGTAGTCTAAAACATTTACTGGTTTAGATATAACATTTCCTTTGAAGAATAATTTTGTTAACACTAGGGGGAAGAAAATCTGAATTTCTTAAAAAAATTATTAAGCCTTCTGCATGCAGATCCTTCTAACTCAACTTTTATTTAGTTCGGTTTCAGCTATTTTAGCAGTTCTA
>NW_027293556.1:0-553 GCF_016086655.4 Lepeophtheirus salmonis | reverse complement strand
TAAAATGACCCTATTTCTTGAAAAAACTCAACTCCAAGTCAAATATGGCTTAAAATACCATATTTCTCGAAAATACTCCAAATTTCGGCTATTTTATTACAAATTCATCTTTTAATCATCAAATATAGCACTTTGAGGACCTATAAAGGCGTTTGAGCAAAGAAATATCGCAATTTGAAGCTTTTTTCATGAAATTCAAGTCAAATATGGCTTAAAATCACCATATTTCTCGAAAACACTCCAAATTTCGGCTATTTTATTACAAATTCATCTTTTAATCATCAAATATAGCACTTTGAGGACCTATAAAGGCGTTTGAGCAAAGAAATATCGCAATTTGAAGCTATTTTCATGAAATTCAAGTCAAATATTGCTTAAAATGACCATATTTCTCGAAAAAACTCCAAATATCGTGTATTTTATTACAAATTCATCTTTTAATCATCAAATATAGCACTTTGAGGACCAATAAAGGCGTTTGAGCACAGAAATATCGCAATTTGAAGCTTTTTTCATGAAATTCAAGTCAAATATGGCTTAAAATGACCCTATT
>NW_027293555.1:0-1048 GCF_016086655.4 Lepeophtheirus salmonis | reverse complement strand
GAAAAATGCCTAATCTTTTTTTTACCTCCTATAATATACATACAGCCTAATATTTCATAAGCATATTTATATCAATCGTAGGCTTTATATTCATATTTCAGGGATAAGTTGCAATACCCAAGAATGTTAATTATCGTTTAAAAACTTTATTAACTCGTTCATTCTCTTCCTAATTCACTTTTTTAATTCATATTTAATATACCTATGTTCTGTTTGTACAATAATTTGGATTTTGGGATTATTATTTTTTGGTGAATTTTCAAATTGACAACCCATACTTTTAAAAGAAAACAACTTTCAGAAACGGTTATCTATCTTGTTTTATTTTTAAAAAAAATCAATTTATTATCAAAAAATCAAGCTTCCCCTCCAGAGGCCAGGAATCTTGGCTGATCACAATTAAATATAGCCTTACGTACCTAACTTTTGTTGTAAAATTCGAATTATTGGTGTTTAAGTCATTCATAATGTTTAACCAAAAAAGTATATATGTTTTTTTCTTCGCCCGATGTAAATACTCTTAAAAAAACAATATAAATAGATACATCGTTATATTGATCAATCAATCGAAGTTATTTTCTATTCAATATTAATCATACTTGTAGGTATATTAACATAAATATATATCCATAGTCAACCTAAGATTATTAATATTATAGGATTGAATGGAAATTGATATATTTCAATCACAATCCAACTGTTCAACTTAGCAATATAATCTGGTGTATAGTCAATAAGGAGGCTGAAAAAGCCAAAAAAGAGAATAAAAATAGAACAATTTGGGGGTAGATTATGTGCAACAGATACGTTTAGAAAGGTGAGGGCTACTGCCTTTTTTTCCTTAGGGGGATTTTCCCCTAATTTAGGTTTCATTTACAAATATAGATTGTTTAGATTCTTGTTAGGGTATAATTACAGGATTCTATACTGGTGTGGGGCTATTTCCCTCAGGCTATTTATGTTTTACATTAATTGGAATCTTCTTTTACACTTATACACACTAATTAAATAGGGGGGTGGATCTTCACTCAAGCGAGTGGGATAGCTT